>NW_015632550.1:628458-634923 GCF_001515625.1 Sinocyclocheilus rhinocerous
AAAAAAAGAAATAACATTTTGAACAAAAAGCTGAAAAAAGACTATGAATTGGATTCAGAACGATAATCAAAATGTAGATAGAGTCGATCACCACAACATTGCTTGACGGTCATTATTACCTCTTCATTGGTCGACATTACATCAACTTTACACAGTTTTGATGCTGTTTTGTGTCTAATGATCGTGTTAGATTACATGTGGATGCATCTGTTGTTTCGGTTTCTTCTTGACTTGTGTTTTTTGAAAATTCTGTACAGAAAATGTGTACTAGCGCCCCCTACCATATAACAATGAAAACACGGATTCTAGGAACACAAGTATAGCTCAAATATATTTAGACTTTTTCTAAGTAGGCTATTAGTCAAGTATACTTAAATGTCATTTTAAGTATATTTCTGAGAAGTACATAAAGCCCATTTCTGAGTAGACTAAAAATATACTTTCCTATTTTTTGTTTAAAAGAAGTATACTAACAGCACACTTGAATAAACTTCTTTTTCGTAAGGGTATATATATGTATATATATATGTATTATATACGGGGCCGTTGAATGCTTGAATCTTATTGGCTGACGAACGTTAAGGTGTGCAATTATTTTCAGGGAAACGCACGGCGAACGTAGTTCCAGGCAGGTCTTGACTGCATTACATGTCCATATCACTTCGCCAAATGATTTCAGTTATTTCAAAGGTCCTTACAGCCTAAAACTGCAAAATAACCAACACCCACAATGACACTGGCCAAGCAAATAAATATAGTAAATAAAAATGACATTATTTTCATATTTCCGCAACGTTGTTAGCGCTACTCTGATGATTTTATTAGTAAAATAGTTTAGCAAAAGCTACATGACATTTCTCACAAGTGAGGTAACAGCGGCACTGCTCTTGAAGAAAATTTACTTATTTAACTATTAGTAGAGACACTGCTGCCAAACACCATTGAGAGATGCACAGACTCAGAGAGGTAATTCACACGCTTAATCTCTCTCTCTCTCTCTCTTTCTAATAATTTAGTTAATAAAAGCGTTTTTACCCGCTTTTATTTATTTAACATGTATTTAATTTATTATTACTTTATATTATTGCCTGCCTAATAGATACAAGTTATTTCTGAGATTGGCTTTCAATTGTCACCAGTGGATTGGAGAAATAAACGTGATAGCTCAATAAAAATTAAACTGGTAGCCTAATAAATCATGGATTCGCTAGTGTTGTCTGCTCTGCAATGCTATTTACCTCATCTCCGGCGAAGGGATTCTGCACACAAAAAAGAAAAGCCCTGCCCTGCATGAACAAGCACTCGCTTCATTACGGTTCCAGATGGATCTCATAAGATGAATTTCTGTGTGCGAGGTTACAAATGTAATGTTATATGTTCCTTTTCTACGTGCGTCTCTGAAAAATGCACTTAATACCAACGCATAAGTACGTTAAAGGGATCAGGTCTTATCGGGTCCATTTGGAAAAAGCAAATTTATTTTAAATTACCCAAGACCCGAGGCAACTAATACCGAACCCAACCCGTGTATATTTATATATAAATATATGCAACATATGATAGAACAAGAACAAGAAAGGCTATAATGATCTTTCATTGCGCAAAAGTAATATAATATGAAAGGCTCCAATACAGACTCGCACAAAGCTCTTATATGCAACCCGTGCGCTTGGAGTCACAACACGCAGCGCTCCGCATAGAAGAGTTCAAAGCACAAAGGGAAGAGATATTGATATTGGTGTATTATATATGTGCGAAAGTTTATTGAGTCTCTTCTTTTATCTGTTTTAAATTTCAGTTACTGTGCATGTGAAGAACAATTCATAGTGCTCTCTACTCCAGTGTTGTGATTTAGAAAAAAGAAAAAAAGTTTTAGAAAAAGCACTAAACTCCAGCAAGATAAAGTCATTTTATGCAAAATCTTTGATCTTTATCTACAGATCAATTATAATAATAGGAACATTGAATCATCTTGGAGAGAGGTTCATCATCTTGACTGTCGTAACCAAACGCGATACGCAGTTTGAATGCTGAATGGAGGATGACAGACAGCCGCAGCGGAGAGAAGAGTTTACGCAAACTTGGACTTAAATATTTATCTGTACCTCACATTATACTACGGAACGGCTTCAGAACACTTGGAATATAGTGCACGAAAACTTTATGGTGCTTTATAAAGTGTTTGTGCCTTTCGTGTGGCTTAATAAACAGAATATTATACTCACAATATCGGATTTGGATCTGTATCGTCTGACCGATTCCCCGATCCAGCACAAAATGCCAGTATTGGAGAGATACCGATACTGAATATCGGATTGGCGCACCTCTAGTCAGATTTTAAAACCTCTACAACAGAAGTGCTGAATTCAAAGTAAGCATGACACTCAGAACCCCAATAGTCACTTTATTAGAAAATATGTCAACAAGAATTAAACCTTTGAGATTCAGTGATGTGAGATTAAAACATACTTACCACTCACTTCTTTGCCCGTCTCTCTGATCTGATTTCAATTTGTCTTCTATTGCAACAGCAGCTAATCTGAAAACAACTCATTTAAATTAATTTCACAAATAAATATAAAAAAGGCAGGCAAATAATGATTAGTGACCTTCACAGCCTTAGTTTCAGATGTCTTATGTCTTAAAAGCATCCCTTTTTAACAGTTTAATCTTTGTACCCATCTACACAGGATCTAGCATTCCACGTGTTAACTAACTTTAGCCAATGCGTACCAGCACTATCCACTATCCAGGAAAAACTCAGAAGTGACAGAAAGTAAAAGAAATGAAATACAAATCTCACCTAGAATCACAAAATAATGATGTTCCAAAGGTCACACACCATAGACGCTTTAAGAAGCTGGGTAAAAATAAAGATACAACACTGAATGTTCTATTTAATTTAATAGACTAGTTAACCCCCCCCAAAAAAAGTTACAAATTCTGTCTTCAAGTACTCACCCTCATGTAGTTCCAAATCCTTTTAAGACTTTCATTCATCTTCGAAACAAAAACTGAGATATTTTAATGAAATCTGAGAGATTTACGTCCCTCCGCTGAAAGTCATCAAAAACGTTCACGTTTCAAAAAGTTCATAGCGCATGAAAAGACATCGCAAAAATAATCCACACAAATCCAGTGGTTTCATCCAAGTCATCTGAGGAGACACGATCGCTCTAAATGATTTTACAGATTTAATTTGTAATAGGCTACTATTTAACTGTACTTTCCACAAGCATTTCAACATTTAAATTATTTATACAATACATTTTAAGTTGGTACATTGCAAGTGTCATGGAGTCAACAGCAACGCCAGATCCTTCAGCTCCTCCCACTCGTTCACAATCACCCGAATACTGATTACTGGATATCGTTTCAGCGCAAGCCCTCCTCGACTCGGGATCCTCCGGGAACTTCATCTCACTGAATCTTGCTGAATTCATAAATTAGGTGTTCCAGGAGTTCCTCCATCGGTTCATCATCGTATACATCGATGATATCCTCATCTACTCCCGGAACCTGTCCAAACATCGCCACCACGTGAAGCAGGTCCTACAGAAATTGAGAGAACACCATCTGTACCTCAAACTGGAGAAGTGTGAGTTTCCACTGTGACACCATCCAATTCCTAGGTTACATCATTGACCATCAAGGAATTCACATGGACCAGTGGAAAGTACAAGCTGTCAAGGACTGGCCTCAACCTACCACCATCAAAGAACTCTGAAGATTCCTGGGCTTTGCCAGTTTCTACCGCCGTTTCATCACCAACTTCAGTCAGATCTGTGCGCCTCTCCATCCAAGTGCCTTCTACTCTAGGAAGTTATCCCCGGCAACATCGGCAACAGGGAGCTCCTGGCAATTCAGCTTGCCCTAGAGGAGTGGCGACACTGGCTAGAGGGAGCTAACCACCCGTTTGAAGTCATCACCGATCATCATAAACTGGAATATATTTGAGACGCTAAAAGACTCAACCGTCGACAGGCCCGTTGGGCACTTATCTCTAACCGCTTCAACTTCATTGTATTTTATCAAAGAACCAAAGGGCTGACACACTCTCCCGCATCCAACACACCTCCAGAACCCATACTCCCATCATCCACTCTGAGCTTGCTCCGCCGGGAGGTCCAGAAGGGAAGGTTTATGTTCCATCATCCCTTCGACTGACCCTTCTGGAATCAGTACACTCATCTCCGGGCTCTGGACACTCAGGCAGCCAGCAAACCCTCTCGCTCCTCCAAAACGGTACTGGTGGTCTAGCATGACCCGAGAAGTCTCCCAATTCTTTAAGAGCTGCTCAGTCTGTGCCATCTCCAAAACCCCCGTCACCTGCCTCAAGGTAAACTGGTTCCATTACCCATTCCTCTTCAACCCTGGTCCCACCTCGGAGTAGACTTCTTTACCAACCTCCCTCCTTCCAACTACCTGCGTCCTGGTGGTCGTGGATAGGTTTTGTAAGGCATACAAATTCATCCCTCTGAAAGGATTACCCACAGCCTTCGAGACAACAGGCAGGGTGGAGACATAAAAGTCAGGCCGATGCTCGCCGTTCCAACACTCCCCAGTACCATCCGGGTCAAAAGGTCTGGCTTTCCACCTGGGACATCTGTTTTCCGGCTGCCTAGTCGCAAACTGAGTTCCCAGTACATTGGTCTTTTTACCATCAGAAGGCAGATTAATGATGTAACTTACAAACTAGACTTACCCTCTCACTACTGCATTGCACCTACCTTCCATGTCTCACTCCTCAAACTGTTCACTAACCCTTTGGTCTCTCCTCCCACAGGGTCTGGCGAGCCTGATGTGCCTCCTCCTCCTCGAGAAATCGCTGAGGAACAAAACATCTACAGAGTCAACATAATTCTGGACTCCCGGCGACAAGGTGGCTGCTTGGAATATCTGGTTGACTGGGAGGGATTCGGCCCCGCAAAGAGATCATGGGTAGCACGTGATGACATCCTCGATCCTGAGTTATTGACAGAGTTCCACACTCATCATCCTGATCGTCCAGCACCCAGGGGCCATGGCCATCCTTGTCGCCATGTCTTGCGGGCTTCTGGAGCTGCGCGTGGAGGAGGGGGTGCTGTCACGGAATCAACAGCAACGCCAGATCCTTCAGCTCCTCCTGCTCGATCACAATCACCCGAATACTGATGCACTTCACCTGTCAACACCAATCAAGTCCGGTCATAAAGCCACCATCACATCCTTTTCTCAGTGTTTCTCAGAGCTTACCTGTTCACCTGATCTACTTACCTGCTCATCAGTCATCTGCTCAGCTCTCCAGGTCCATCACCACCTGCAAAGACACCAGTGTGATTATTCAGCTAAGACTATGCTCTGAACTCTCCAAGAATATCCATACCTGTGATCATCACTTTATCCTCTTCTGAAGCCTCATTTAATAAACTCTGTTGAACTGTTCTTACCAGTGTTGTCCTCTTTTGTTTGCTAACTGCAAGATTACACTTGCATATTCTATAGCAATAATGTTTTTACGTGTGAGTGAATTAATATGCTTTAGAAAATATATAAACATGTTATTTTAAAACAATAATTTTAAAAGGGGATGTAAAAAGCATGTTCATTACATAAATATTTAAAATATATTGCAGTATGTCTACATATAGTTATAAATTAGATACATATACTTTAAACTCACTAAAAGCTGAATCAGATTACAATGTTCTTACACAAATTAAACAAAATATACTTAGTATTAGTAAAGTAAGAATGTTTTCTGTAAATACACTAAAACGTCAAAAAAGTATGCTTACATTTACATTTAGTCATTTTGCAGACGCTTTTACCAAAGCGACTTACAATTGGGGAATACATAAAGCGATTCTTCTTAAAGAGGCAAACAGACACAGGAAGTGCTTGTAATACCAAGTTTTAGGCATTGATCAAATAAGTACAAGAATATCCATACCTGTTATCCATACCAGTGGGTGTGGTTGGTTTGAAGTCCTGTGTGTGTGGGGCTGAGGATTGACTACTAATTGTTCTAGTTTTGTCTGTGAAGAATGTGGCGAAATCATCAGCTGTTATAGAAGAGGTGGGAGGTGATGGAGGGGGACAGAGGAGAGAATTTAATGTTTTGAAGAGATTACGTGTGTCTGGAGCGCTGTTGATCTTATTGTGGAAGTAGGAAGATTTGGCAGTATGGACTTCAGCAGAGAAAGATGAAAGCAAAAACTGATACATACTCAGGTCTGACGGATCTTTTGATTTGCACCATTTTCTCTCTGCTGCCCTGAGTTTGGTCCGATGCTCATGAAAAACATCGGATAACCAGGGGTTAGAAGGGGCAGCCCGTGCAGGCCTGGAGGAGAGAGGACAAATATCGTCTAGACAAGAGGTTAAAGTAGAGCATAAAGTGTCAGTTGCTGCATTCACATCCAGAGATGAGAAATGGGTAGGTGAGGGAAGAGAGGAGGATACTACAGAGGAAAGATGGGAGGG
>NW_015632550.1:636621-641433 GCF_001515625.1 Sinocyclocheilus rhinocerous
TCCGCCGTTTCATCACCAACTTCAGTCAGATCTGTGCGCCTCTCCATCCAAGTGCCTTCTACTCTAGGAAGTTATCCCCGGCAACATCGGCAACAGGGAGCTCCTGGCAATTCAGCTTGCCCTAGAGGAGTGGCGACACTGGCTAGAGGGAGCTAACCACCCGTTTGAAGTCATCACCGATCATCATAAACTGGAATATATTTGAGACGCTAAAAGACTCAACCGTCGACAGGCCCGTTGGGCACTTATCTCTAACCGCTTCAACTTCATTGTATTTTATCAAAGAACCAAAGGGCTGACACACTCTCCCGCATCCAACACACCTCCAGAACCCATACTCCCATCATCCACTCTGAGCTTGCTCTGCCGGGAGGTCCAGAAGGGAAGGTTTATGTTCCATCATCCCTTCGACTGACCCTTCTGGAATCAGTACACTCATCTCCGGGCTCTGGACACTCAGGCAGCCAGCAAACCCTCTCGCTCCTCCAAAACGGTACTGGTGGTCTAGCATGACCCGAGAAGTCTCCCAATTCTTTAAGAGCTGCTCAGTCTGTGCCATCTCCAAAACCCCCGTCACCTGCCTCAAGGTAAACTGGTTCCATTACCCATTCCTCTTCAACCCTGGTCCCACCTCGGAGTAGACTTCTTTACCAACCTCCCTCCTTCCAACTACCTGCGTCCTGGTGGTCGTGGATAGGTTTTGTAAGGCATACAAATTCATCCCTCTGAAAGGATTACCCACAGCCTTCGAGACAACAGGCAGGGTGGAGACATAAAAGTCAGGCCGATGCTCGCCGTTCCAACACTCCCCAGTACCATCCGGGTCAAAAGGTCTGGCTTTCCACCTGGGACATCTGTTTTCCGGCTGCCTAGTCGCAAACTGAGTTCCCAGTACATTGGTCTTTTTACCATCAGAAGGCAGATTAATGATGTAACTTACAAACTAGACTTACCCTCTCACTACTGCATTGCACCTACCTTCCATGTCTCACTCCTCAAACTGTTCACTAACCCTTTGGTCTCTCCTCCCACAGGGTCTGGCGAGCCTGATGTGCCTCCTCCTCCTCGAGAAATCGCTGAGGAACAAAACATCTACAGAGTCAACATAATTCTGGACTCCCGGCGACAAGGTGGCTGCTTGGAATATCTGGTTGACTGGGAGGGATTCGGCCCCGCAAAGAGATCATGGGTAGCACGTGATGACATCCTCGATCCTGAGTTATTGACAGAGTTCCACACTCATCATCCTGATCGTCCAGCACCCAGGGGCCATGGCCATCCTTGTCGCCATGTCTTGCGGGCTTCTGGAGCTGCGCGTGGAGGAGGGGGTGCTGTCACGGAATCAACAGCAACGCCAGATCCTTCAGCTCCTCCTGCTCGATCACAATCACCCGAATACTGATGCACTTCACCTGTCAACACCAATCAAGTCCGGTCATAAAGCCACCATCACATCCTTTTCTCAGTGTTTCTCAGAGCTTACCTGTTCACCTGATCTACTTACCTGCTCATCAGTCATCTGCTCAGCTCTCCAGGTCCATCACCACCTGCAAAGACACCAGTGTGATTATTCAGCTAAGACTATGCTCTGAACTCTCCAAGAATATCCATACCTGTGATCATCACTTTATCCTCTTCTGAAGCCTCATTTAATAAACTCTGTTGAACTGTTCTTACCAGTGTTGTCCTCTTTTGTTTGCTAACTGCAAGATTACACTTGCATATTCTATAGCAATAATGTTTTTACGTGTGAGTGAATTAATATGCTTTAGAAAATATATAAACATGTTATTTTAAAACAATAATTTTAAAAGGGGATGTAAAAAGCATGTTCATTACATAAATATTTAAAATATATTGCAGTATGTCTACATATAGTTATAAATTAGATACATATACTTTAAACTCACTAAAAGCTGAATCAGATTACAATGTTCTTACACAAATTAAACAAAATATACTTAGTATTAGTAAAGTAAGAATGTTTTCTGTAAATACACTAAAACGTCAAAAAAGTATGCTTACATTTACATTTAGTCATTTTGCAGACGCTTTTACCAAAGCGACTTACAATTGGGGAATACATAAAGCGATTCTTCTTAAAGAGGCAAACAGACACAGGAAGTGCTTGTAATACCAAGTTTTAGGCATTGATCAAATAAGTACAAGAATATCCATACCTGTTATCCATACCAGTGGGTGTGGTTGGTTTGAAGTCCTGTGTGTGTGGGGCTGAGGATTGACTACTAATTGTTCTAGTTTTGTCTGTGAAGAATGTGGCGAAATCATCAGCTGTTATAGAAGAGGTGGGAGGTGATGGAGGGGGACAGAGGAGAGAATTTAATGTTTTGAAGAGATTACGTGTGTCTGGAGCGCTGTTGATCTTATTGTGGAAGTAGGAAGATTTGGCAGTATGGACTTCAGCAGAGAAAGATGAAAGCAAAAACTGATACATACTCAGGTCTGACGGATCTTTTGATTTGCACCATTTTCTCTCTGCTGCCCTGAGTTTGGTCCGATGCTCATGAAAAACATCGGATAACCAGGGGTTAGAAGGGGCAGCCCGTGCAGGCCTGGAGGAGAGAGGACAAATATCGTCTAGACAAGAGGTTAAAGTAGAGCATAAAGTGTCAGTTGCTGCATTCACCATCCAGAGATGAGAAATGGGTAGGTGAGGTGTATGCTTGTGTTTTAGCATATTTCTTAAAAGCTCAACTAAGCACAAATGTATTACCAAGGTACTTATAGTATACTTTAAAAAAAAAATACTAAAATGCAATTCAATACACTTCAAATAAGCATGTGAGGAGTACAGTTGTATTATAAATATACTAACTGAATTTCAAGTAAATTTTTTATACATTTAAGAGTATGTCTTTTTCACCTGTGTGTGTGTGTGTGTATATATATATATATATATACACACACAGTATATACACACACACACAGCTTTATCTTTAGTAGTAGCTGCATAGATCTCAGGCTGCCTGGCGGACATCTCGGCATGAATGAAATAACATCACCTGCAGCTCAACCTGGCACAGTCTGAGCTTCTCATCTTCATTCAGATCAGATTCATCTACAAAACACCCCCATCAAGTTAGGTCAGAAATCTCGGAGTAATCTTTGATGACTAGCTGACCTTCAAGGACCACATTGTAAAGACAGCTCGATCATACAGGTTTGCATTGTACAATATCAGAATGATCAGGCCCTTCCTAATGGAGCATGCTGCACAACTTCTTGTCCAGGCCCTTGTCATTTCAATAGGCTGGACTATAGCAATGCTTTTTTGGCTGGACTTACATCATGCGTAATCAAACCTCTACAAATGATTCAGAATAAAGCAGCACAACTGGTCTTCAATGAGCCCAAAAGGGCCCACGTTAATCCTCTCTTTATTTCATTGCACTTGATATAGGTTGTGGTTTGCATCAAGTACAAGACACTGATGCTTGCATGTAGAACAGCCACGGGCTCAGCACCCTCCTACTTCCACTCATTCTTATGAGTCTACATCTCCCCCAGAAGCCTTAGATCTATAAGTGAGCAATGCCTCGTGGTACCATCACAGGGAGGCACAAAATCACTTTCCAGAACATTTTTGTTCACCAAATCACAACAATAAATCCCTCTGTTTTTTTATACTGTATAGTCCCCCTCTAAGTGTCCTCTGTGTTTGTGGTCTTATATTTCTGTCCTCTCTGCATGTGTATGTGTGTGTTTACATACAGATCTGTCACTAAGGGTATGTGTGCTTAGACTGACTCAAGGAGACAGGATTGTTCTTTTTAAATTACCGTTATAGATCCAGCAGCAGGAGTCTGTCTTGTTTTGCCGCCTTCCAGTTTCTCCATCCTCTCTAGCTCTAGCATTTCTCTGTATTCCTCTCTGTCTGTTCCACATTGGGGGATAAACCTGCCATCACTGAGGATACACTCCTGCAGGATGGAGATTTAATTAGCAGGTCCTTGAAATCAGCCAAGACCAGAGATGCCCAAGCTGAAGCTAGCAGGTGCTGTGGAAGAGAATACACACTGGCACTGAATTCAGCATTTATCTTCTTTAAAATTGATGTATTATAAACGGAGTGTCTATTTCTAATTTCAACGCATTAATGTTTGCCTACAAAACCACCACTGACTCTGCACCCCTTTACCTAAATTCATTACTTCAGACTTATGTTCCCTCTAGAACAGTGATCCTCAAATCTGGCTCGCGAGATACACTTTCCTGCAGAGTTTAGCTCCAACTCTAATCAAACAAACCTACCTGTGATTTGTAAGCAAACTCAGGTGTGTTTGATTAGGGTTAGAGCTAAACTCTACAGGAAAGTGTATCTCGCGAGCCAGATTTGAGGATCACTGCTCTAGAAGCTTGCATTCTGCAAGTGAACTGTGCTTTATTGTGCCATCCCAAAGAGGCACAAAATCACTTTCTCGGCCTTTTAAATTAAATGTTCCCTCCTGATGAAATGACCACAAAACACATCTCTTCCATCTTTATTTGACCCTCTAACTCTAGCACTCTCTATTCTAATTCTATTCTTTATAAAAAAAAATTTTAGACTTGCACTCTATTTACTAACTGCTTGTTTTCTTAAAAAAAAAAAATACTAACACTAACTTCACTAATCTTTTTGCGTTCTATCTATTTGTTTTCTTTTTATTTATTATAAAATTAACAAAAGCAAAAAAAGGCCTCTAACACTAGCTTGCTCTATTACAAAAGCAACAAAAGCATCTAACACTAGTTTGCTCTATTCTTTTTCTATTCTATCTGTTTTCTTTTTATTTATTATATTTATTATAT
>NW_015632550.1:643856-645087 GCF_001515625.1 Sinocyclocheilus rhinocerous
CCTTATTTATTACTTATATTAGCGCTTCATCATTAACATATCATACAAATATATATATGTGCCCTCTAGAAGCTTGCGTTCTGCAAGTGAACGACGCATTATTGTTCATCCCAAAGAGGCACAAAATCACTTTCTCGGCCTTTTAAATTAAATGTTCCCTCCTGATGAAATGACCACAAAACACATCTCTTCCATCTTTATTTGACCCTCTAACTCTAGCACTCTCTATTCTAATTCTATTCTTTATAAAAAAAAATTTTAGACTTGCACTCTATTTACTAACTGCTTGTTTTCTTAAAAAAAAAAAATACTAACACTAACTTCACTAATCTTTTTGCGTTCTATCTATTTGTTTTCTTTTTATTTATTATACAATTATAATTCTGACTTCTGATTAACAAAAGCAAGAAAGGCCTCTAACACTAGTTTTGTAACGGGGCTGACGAGACGTGAGACGTGGTGATCCATCTGCAAGCTTTTATTTAAGAGACGTGGTCATAACAGGCAGGGTCGAACAATGGCAAACAGGTATATGGCGGGCAAAACACAAGAATAGTCCTAGGGCTAGCGTAGGTCAACGATCAGCAGACAGAATCACAGGGGCGAGACTAGAGGGATAAATCCAGGAAAACAGGCAAAGATCAGAAACCGAGAAAACAGACAAGGCAAGGCAAAACAAGTGTCTGCTAAATGTCTAAATGTAAATGTATTTACACTAAGTGCAAATAGCCCGCCTTGTTGGCAGAGGCTATTTACACTAACTCCGCCCACCAACGTGGGATTCGGATAGTCAACATTACAAAAGACAATCAATAGTCATCAGCTCCAGTGGTGCAGATGGTAAAATGTGTGTTGAACTCATTTTGATGTGATCGACCCGGGTTCAGATTCGCCTTTTGACAAACTTTTTTCTCCCTTTTCAAATTTCAAATCACATCAGAAAAGCATTTATTTCCAATGAAAATGACGGAAATAATCAAAAAGTTGAAAATAAAGTATCGGGTAGGGTTAGGGTAGGTGTAGGGAGGGCTTTATTGTCCCAATAAGGTGGCATCCATTTAATAATTTGAATTATAATTAAAATTTACACTCAATAAGTTATTATAGCATACTGTTTTATAATGTACTACAATACTGAGGTGCAGATAATTGCCACTATTTGCAATAAGTAGTACAAAATAAACAGCAGAAAATCCTGCTATTCCTAAATAGAATCTATAGCTATTTGCAC
>NW_015632550.1:645299-645379 GCF_001515625.1 Sinocyclocheilus rhinocerous
GTGCTCTAAAATTTTATGATATTGTGCCATGCAAGGTCTTTGCATAATCTAGAGAAACATGCGAGTATGTCGAGTATGTC
>NW_015632550.1:647458-651436 GCF_001515625.1 Sinocyclocheilus rhinocerous
TGGGACATGTGTACAGTTGAAACACCTTTAATAACTTGCGTGCACAGGAACCCCAAGGCGTGATTTTTGCTTCACACATGCATATTAGCATTCTCTTTGATCGTGGGAAATTTGAAAAGTGTGCGTCTTTCCACTCCGAAGATATCGGCAAAAGATTTTTTTCCAATGTAAGATTTTCATTTCACCATGTCCCTTCCACAATGAATAGCTTATTATCCTTTTATGACTGTTAAACTTCGTGTATATCATTGCAAACGTTACTCTGTGCTCTAAAAACAGGCATATTTTATGATATTGTGCCATGCAAGGTCTTTGCATAATCTAGAGAAACATGCGAGTATGTCAGTGGGGTAGGGTTGAAACTCAGTGTATCAACTGTACCCAGACAGGTGTCCTATTGCGTCACATTCTGTTTAGCTGTACAGTGTTACGAAAATAGGTTAAACGTCACATTTACACACATGCTACGCAAATTATGTTAAAAAAATTATATTTGTGATATTTCAACTGTCTATTATTAATGGACATATTTTCTAACATGAATGTTAAAAGGATAACATAGCATTTTGTGAAATATACAAGGTTGTAAAGTGGGTACAGTTGACACACCCTTTATATCCTATGTATGCTGTAACAGTTCCATCAGAAAATAAAATGCATATTCAGAGGCTGTGTGTGTTTACTGGTAGGTATTACCCTAGGTATGGGGAACAAATGTCCCCCCCAATTATAAAACAGTTAAATCGTACCTTATGGGACTACAGTGTTATGATAATAAGTTAAAAGTCACATTTACACACATGCTACGCAAATTCTGTTAAAAAATGATATTTGTGATATTTTAACTATTATTATTAATGGAAATGTTTTCTAACATGAATGTTGATTACATAGAATTTTAAGAAAAATACAAGGTGGTAAAGTGGGTACAGTTGATACACCCTTTATAGGTCGATATGTATACAGTAACAGTTCAATCATAGAAAATAAAATGCATATTCAGAAGCTGTGTCTGTTTGTGTATTGGTATTACCTACGTTATGGGGACCAAATGTCCCCACAAGTATAATACCAGTAAATTCGAACCTTATGGGACCATTTTGTTAGGTCCCTATGAGGAAACAAGCTTATAAATCATACAGAATGATTAAAAATGTAAAAATAGAGAAAGTTTTGAGTATTGGGTATAGGTTTAGGGGTAGGTTTATAGAATATACAGGTATGTAGAAGAATAAAATATACTTTCTGTACAGTATAAAAACCACTACACTTATGGAATGTCCCTATAATGTTAGAAATACCAGTATGTGTGTGTGTGTGTGTGTGTGTACTGGTATATATGGTTTATGAGGATAAAAAAAAAAAAGCACAACTGTAATTTATTACATTTGCAATAAATGGTTAGCCAGCTTTAGAGCATTAAAAATGGGTGTCTTAACTGTACCATGGTACTATTTCAACTGTACCCTACATGGGTACAGTTGAGACAAAAATGCACCTTATGTTTATGAGCTAATTGTGGAAAATATAAACTACTTATGGCTATTATTAGTTTATGATATTTTAGCACATAAGCAAAATAAATATCATGTGAAAAATCACTTCATTTCGGCTTCTAGTTTTTGTGATGAAAAAAGCAGAAAGTGTATTCACTGTACTCAGTCTACCCTAAATAGAATCTATAGCTATTTGCACTTAGTGTAAATAGCATATTACTAAAAAATGCTGATATTTTCACTTAGTGTAAATAGCATATATCGCTAAGAAAATATGATATTTTCACTTAGTGTAAATAGCCTCTATCGCTGCCGTATTATAAAATGGTTAAATAGCAGTGTATTTACACTAGAATAAACTGTAAAAATGGAAAACAGATTCAGTGATTCTGGCACTCAACCACTGTATGTCTGTCTTTCCCTTGCATGCTAAAGACAGTGATTGGTCATTTGGTTAAAAAAGGCAAAGATTCTGGTATAAGGTGAACAGACGCTTCCATCTCTGACTGGAGCTGTCCCTGGAAATGTCTCGGCACGTTAAAAACACCCCACAAATACAGTGCAAAAAAGCCAGACCAACATTGCCTGCTGGTCACCAAAGCAATCATGTAGTGATTATTTTTACCAACAGAGGGGGCTTTGAGCTACACGGACTACTGTACTTGGACAAGAGCAGAGTACTATTATAATCAGGGGTGCACATAAGTGGTGCATATGCTAGACCCAAATTAATAATGCGCTGGGTAAATAAGTTCAGACCGCTCATTTGCACACCAACATGGTTGACAGCTAATAATGCACAATCTCTGTTTTAGATTGACTAACTCTAATACTGTAAAATATTTCCACCCAAACTGAACGCATAAATCTAGGCAATGTGCTGCCGGTTTCACAGCAAAACACGAAACTGTGACATTTCATTCACTGACACGCTTCACTCAACAGCACATGCACTTGCCGGCAACACACCAAAATAAAAGCTTTTACTTATTAATTATTGTATTTTTTATAGTTATATTTAATGGGTAACACTGTGTGCAGTGTGAGCACAAGCTATGAGGAATGATGCTTTATTGTGTGATCTCATCACTTCATGGAGAAGCTAGGGAGCAGTACAGGTGCATCTCAATAAATTAGAATGTCGTGGAAAAGTTCATTTATTTCAGTAATTCAACTCAAATTGTGAAACTCATGTATTAAATAAATTCAATGCACACAGACTGAAGTAGTTTAAGTCTTTGGTTCTTTTATTTGTGATGATTTTGGCTCACATTTAACAAAAACCCACCAACTCACTATCTCAACAAATTAGAATACTCCATAAGACCAATAAAAAAAAACATTTTTAATGAATTGTTGGCCTTCTGGAAAGTATGTTCATTTACTGTACATGTACTCAATACTTGGTAGGGGCTCCTTTTGCTTTAAATTGTGTGTGTGTGTGTGTGTGTGTGTGTGTGAAACATCAAATATGGTAAACAGAAACTAAACCAACCTTCTGTTTACTATATTTGATATGTATGTGTGTATGTTAATAACAGTCCTAAATTCAATATGTTCATTAAAGCAACCGTGTCTTTAAAAAAAAATTGATTAAATCACTGTATGGATTATTTTTTACAATGTCTAAGTATTTTTGAAGCTTGAAAATTGTGGTTATGAGGACTTTCAATGGCCATACAAAAATTATGAGAGAATATTAAAAATATTTTCATTTGTGTTCTGAGGATTTATTGGTTTGAAACGACAGAGGGTGAGTAAATGATAACATTTTGGGTGAACTGTCTACCACTAAGTATTAAGTATTGATAAATTCTCTGTTGCATTATTCTTTTAAATGACAACCCAGTGGGTTATTGATGTTAAAGATACATCAAATTGACATCAAAATTGACATAAAAAAAACAGGTCAAATATGCAAATCAAACTGAAGTCAAAAACTTGACATGACGTTGATTTGATGTAAACTGAACGTCAAACATATTGGCTTACATATACATTAAACCAATTTCAGTGTGGGATCAGTGTGCCATCCAAACTGAATGTAAAATGATGTTACAGCATCTTGATCAAGACTTGACTAATATTTGATGTCAAATTGATAAAGGTGCCCGCTGGGAAGTTGTTCACTAGTTGGTCATATGTTGGACAAACAAACAAGCAAGCAAACAAAAACACCTTACAGTAAAGATTTAGACTGGATCTACACTGCACTCAACTGCCTCAGTTTTTACAGTTTAGATGGGCCTCAATATGTACTTAGCTAATCATGTTCAAATATTAAATCTAATTGTATTTACAAAGCTCTGCAAGTGTCAGGCTCTGGGCCAGGTTTTGTGTGTGTCTTGGCTCCCTATGTGCTCCGTCATCTAGTTTCTTGTGTTTTGAGTTCATTGTTCCCAGGTGTTTCCAATGTTAATTGTCATTAGTTCCAGGTGTCCCTTGTCTTCCCCTCATCAGTTCCTGTGTATTTAAAGTGTGT
>NW_015632550.1:654693-655226 GCF_001515625.1 Sinocyclocheilus rhinocerous
GTGTCAGGCTCTGGGCCAGGTTTTGTGTGTGTCTTTGCTCCCTATGTGCTCCGTCATCCAGTTTCTCTGTCTCGTGTTTTGAGTTCATTGTTCCCAGGTGTTTCCAATGTTAATTGTCATTAGTTCCAGGTGTCCCTTGTCTTCCCCTCATCAGTTCCTGTGTATTTAAAGTGTGTCTAGTGCTTGTCCTTTGTCAGTTGTTAACAGTCATCCTGATGTGTCGAGTCCTGTGATCCCAAGCCTTTGTTCAAATAAATCGTTGTGAGTTACTTTACGCCGTGTCTCCTCGCTCCTTCGTTCCCGTGTTCCTCGTGTGTGTGAACCGTGACAGAACGACTGACCACAACAGTAAGCGGCGCTCCTTCTCCCTTGTTTTATTTTCGGTTTTGAACAGTCTTTTGTTTTCCTTTTTTCCCCCGTATGTCATCCGCGGTGATGAAGACCGGCAAGCCCGCCAAACGTTCAACACTCCAGTTCGCCGACCACGACTTTTCCCCCCGATCCAGAAGAGGATGCTAGGGGCGAGGAGAAGG
>NW_015632551.1:0-202 GCF_001515625.1 Sinocyclocheilus rhinocerous
GTCATTTACAAAATTATTTTGACTTGAGTTTATTTATTAATGAGTTGTGACGAGTGGGGGCGGGACCGAGAGCTGTGGGAACGGAGCGAGGCCGGTGGAGTAATTGATAATGAGCGACACCTGCACCACTCACCGGTCTCGAGTCCCATGGAGGAGCTCCGGAAGGATAAAAGGAGGAGCTACGACAGTGAAAGACGAGAGA
>NW_015632551.1:429-621 GCF_001515625.1 Sinocyclocheilus rhinocerous
ACTGACTTCAATGGATTTCATTAAATTCCTTTGAACACAACTGCTCAAAACGGTCTATATTTATGAAACCTACACATTCAAAACATTATTACTCAGAAATTTTTAATGTAAATGTAAAGTGTAAGTGAACTGTTAAGTACTATAAGGTGACACTACATATGCTGGGGTGTGAATTTGATAGGTGCTTGATAT
>NW_015632552.1:0-542 GCF_001515625.1 Sinocyclocheilus rhinocerous
TTTAAACACTCGAGTTGCACATTCATTCAACACGCTGGCATGCCACAATAAAGTATCCAGTAACACAACAAACTCCGTTTCTCTGTCTTTTAATCTATTTTTCCGGATAAAAATAGAAAAGATTCAACACAATGTCTTAGTGTTATGAATTATGAGTCAAATTCTCTGCCAGCTTTCTTTCTGCACCATATGTAATATAAAGTTAATTTTGTAAGGGAATTAATTATTATTTTAGCTCAGGTTTTGAGAGGAATCGAATCTGAAGATTCGAAGTCAACCTGATTAGAACTGATTTCAAATTTGATAGTTTACACTTTATCAACTGTTCGTCCAGCATCATAACAATTTGAATATTTGTATTATCCCTGGCCACAGGTTAATACGCTTAACAATTTGAATATTTGTATTTATTATCCCTACAGGTTAATACGCTTATGATAATTTGTAAGCTCCTAGCGAGGTAACGTGATCTGGGCAAGGTTTAACTTTAAATTCATGACCCAAGACAATGATTCTTTATAAATGAAACAAGAATTTATTTT
>NW_015632553.1:0-840 GCF_001515625.1 Sinocyclocheilus rhinocerous
ACCCCTCTGGACACCAACAACACAAGGCTGACGCTTTCCAATTTTGACTCCCAACTTCAGAAAAGTATTTTAAACTAGAATCACTGCAAAACACACAAAAGAGCGAGAGCAAGTTGAATCTGTGGCTGCATTAGCATTTAGATTGGGAGCTGTGAGCGTATTGCTGTTATCATTGACCTTCTGTGATTCACTGCCTGAAAAACTCATTTGGAAATGTTTCTGTGCTGCTCCAGGATTAAACCACATGAACCATTCATTATCCCTGTTAAACAGAGATGCCCCCAAAATGAGCTTCTAGCAGAGTCCCGGAGAGTGTGTTCATGTACTCCTGCAAATTACAAATGTTCAGTTTAATTCAGCTTTATTTTTGGACTGTCACAGAAACTGAACCCTAGAGCTGATCCTCAACCAAACAATAATGCCACCTGCACCCTGAATCCAACTGAACTTGCATTGCATTTATGACTTATTTCCAGTGTTGGGAAGGTTACTTTGGAAATGTAATAGGTTACAGATTACAAGTTACCATACTTAAAATGTAATAAGTAGTGTAACTTTTCAATTACTTTATTAAAGTAATGTAACTGATTACATTTGATTACTTTTCTAAATTTCTAATGTTTTCAACTGTTTATCATTTTCAAACATGTAAACCAGGCAGGGTTAACCTTACAGTAGTATTCAACGGATTACTGTCAGACTTTCGAAATCCTTCATCGCTTGAATTAAGATTATATTTAAATTTTAAAGTAGACACTGGATGCAAAATTCACTTTTACATGGTGTTTGCATATAAATGTATCTTAACAGTGTGTGGACACAACCACCCTACAATGATAA
>NW_015632553.1:3401-5756 GCF_001515625.1 Sinocyclocheilus rhinocerous
CTCACACACACACACACACACACACACAGATGTGTTAGTTGCAGTAGTTGTGTATAACTCTCTCTCTCTCTGTCATGTGTTCAGTCCGGGTCGCTCTCACTCCTGCTACGACAATGAGATCATTATGATGAATCATGTTTACAGGGAGCGTTTCCCTAAGGTAACACACACACACACACACACACACACACCACAGCATCTGTCTACCTGTTTCTCACACCTGTCCACCTTCACCAGTGTTCTGTGAGCACACAAACATGCTGAACAGAAGCTAGAATTATATTCATATAATTCATATAATAATTCATACAATTTCTAAATATTATAATTTCTATAATTGTCTTTGCCAACACTTACAATGAGGTTTCATTTGTTAACATTAGTTTGCTGTATTAGTTAACATGAACAATACTTATATTGCATTTATTATTCCTAGATAATGTTAAGTTACACACACACACACACACACACACAGAGAGAGGCTCTCACTGGTGTCTGGTGTCTGTCTCTCAGTTTGCTGTAAGACAAACACATTTATATGGTGAGAGTGGCATCAGGTTAACCGAGGACGGCTGGAGTTATCAACAGAGAAGAGATAAGAAATCAAAATAAAATTTTTCTAAAAAATGAAAACATCTTTTATAATCTTGCTTTACACAACTATATACTGAACATCAAATGTGTATATATTTAAAATATTAAAATACATTTTAATACATACTTATTATAATTCATAAGCATTTTGTAATAAATAAATAATCCAGAAATAATAATAATAATTGTAGATTTATTTATTTATTAGGAAATACTTAATAAAATTAATAAGAACTTCTAGAATAATTATTTATTTATATTAAATACATATTATTATAATTATTATCATAAATTTCTACAATATCTAAAATGCTCATTTTCTTCTTCTTCTTCTTATATTACTACCTAGAAATAATCTAGAAACACTACTACTACTGCTAATAATAATAATTGTAGATTATTTATTACAAAATGCTTTATAATAATAATAATAGTTATAATAATATTATTAGTAGTAGTTATAAAATACTCATTATTATTCTTCTTATTATTTCTAGAATATATATCTTTAGGTGTATCTTCGTAAGTAGTCTCTGTATTTGTTCCTGTCAGGCCACGGCGCAGATGGAGGGCAGGTTGTGTGATTTCATCCACTCGTATTGTCCCGAGAGCGTTCTGCCGCTGGCCGACGGAGTCCTGAGCTTCATTCACCACCAGATCATCGAGCTGTCCAGAGACTGCCTGACCAAATCTAAGGAGGGTCTCATCACGTCCGTCTACTTCTTTGAGCTGCAGGAGAACCTGGAGAAACTTCTGGACGATGTGAGTTCATCACATCAAGCCTGAGATCTCATGAAACCTGCCGAGGACGGTCTCTTTACTGTAATGTGCAGAAATAATGACATTGTTTCGCTTGTTTCTGTCTGTCTGTGTCTCTCAGGCTTATAAGCGGTCAGAGAGTTCAGAGTTGACCTTTGTCACTGAGTTGGTGAAGAAACTCCTCTTCATCATCTCTCGACCTGCTCGACTTTTGGAGTGTTTGGTGAGAAAATGCTTTCTTTTGCTTGTTCTTTCATCCATTCATCAGATAACATGATGCTCCAAACCCCTCTGGACACCAACAACACAAGGCTGACGCTTTCCAATTTTCACTCCAACTTCAGAAAAGTATTTTAAACTAGAATCACTGCAAAACACACAAAAGAGCGAGAGCAAGTTGAATCTGTGGCTGCATTAGCATTTAGATTGGGAGCTGTGAGCGTATTGCTGTTATCATTGACCTTCTGTGATTCACTGCCTGAAAAACTCATTTGGAAATGTTTCTGTGCTGCTCCAGGATTAAACCACATGAACCATTCATTATCTTCATTATCCAGAGATGCCCCCAAAATGAGCTTCTAGCAGAGTCCCGGAGAGTGTGTTCATGTACTCCTGGTACTCCTGCATGTTCAGTTTAATTCAGCTTTATTTTTGGACTGTCACAGAAACTGAACCCTAGAGCTGATCCTCAACCAAACAATAATGCCACCTGCACCCTGAATCCAACTGAACTTGCATTGCATTTATGACTTATTTCCAGTGTTGGGAAGGTTACTTTGGAAATGTAATAGGTTACAGATTACAAGTTACCATACTTAAAATGTAATAAGTAGTGTAACTTTTCAATTACTTTATTAAAGTAATGTAACTGATTACATTTGATTACTTTTCTAAATTTCTAATGTTTTCAACTGTTTATCATTTTCAAACATGTAAACCAGGCAGGGTTAACCTTACAGTAGTATTCAACGGATTACTGTCAGACTTTCGAAATCCTTCATC
>NW_015632553.1:6499-12102 GCF_001515625.1 Sinocyclocheilus rhinocerous
ATCCTTAACATTTTCATAAGTAACTGTAATTTAATTACATATTTTTTCTCAGTAACTGTAACTGATTACAATTACTTTTATTTTGTAATTAAATTACGTAATTCCGTTACATGTAACTAGTTACTCCCCAACACTGCTTATTTCAGAGTGAAAGAGCATGTAGCAACATGCAGAAAAGTATTCCAAACACCCTAGCAACCTCATAGTAAAGTAATAAAAACTAGCTGCAAAATAACATGCTGAAAACTATCTTCAGAAACCGCATAGCAACATTCTAAAAACTAAACCAAATGCCTTAGCAACCGCATAGCAACTCGTTGGACACTATTCCGAACACCTCAGTAACTGCATAGCAACTTTCTAAAAGCTAAACCAAACGCCTTAGCAACCGCATAGCAACACGTTGGACACTATTCCGAACACCTCAACAACCGCATTGCAACTTTCTAAAAACTAAACCAAACACCTTAGCAACTGCATAGCAACACATTGAACACTATTCTAAACACCTCAGCAACCGCATAGCAACACATTGGACACTATTCCAAGACACCTAAGCAACCGCATAGCAACTTTCTAAAAACTAAACCAAACACCTTAGCAACTGCATAGCAACACATTGAACACTATTCTAAACACCTCAGCAACCGCATAGCAACTTTCTAAAAACTAAACCAAACGCCTTAGCTACCGCATAGCAACACATTGGACACTATTCCAAAACACCTCAGCAACCGCATAGCAACTTTCTAAAAACTAAACCAAACGACTTAACAACTGCATAGTACCACGTTGGACACTATTTCGAACACCTCAGTAACCGCATAGCAACTTTCTAAAAACTAAACCAAACGACTTAGCAACCGCATAGCAACACATTGAACACTATTCCAAACACCTCATCAACCGCATAGCAACTTTCTTAAAACTAAACCAAACACCTCAGTAACCGCATAGCAACACATTGGACACTATTCCAAACACCTCAGCAACTGCATAGCAACTTTCTAAAAACTAAACCAAACGCCTTAGCAACCGCATAGCAACACATTGAACACTATTCCAAACACCTCAGCAACTGCATAGCAACTTTCTAAAAACTAAACCAAACGCCTTAGCAACCGCATAGCAACACATTGAACACTATTCCAAACACCTCAGCAACTGCATAGCAACTTTCTAAAAACTAAACCAAACGCCTTAGCAACCGCATAGCAACACATTGAACACTATTCCAAACACCTCAGCAACTGCATAGCAACTTTCTAAAAACTAAACCAAACGCCTTAGCAACCGCATAGCAACACATTGAACACTATTCCAAACACCTCAGCAACCGCATAGCAACTTTCTAAAATCTAAACCAAACGCCTTAGCAACCGCATAGCAACACATTGAACACTATTCCAAACACCTCAGCAACCGCATAGCAACTTTCTAAAATCTAAACCAAACGCCTTAGCAACCGCATAGCAACACATTGAACACTATTCCAAACACCTCAGCAACCGCATAGCAACTTTCTAAAAACTAAACCAAACACCTCAGCAACTGAATAGCAACTCTAATAGATTTCGCTCTGACACGTTGTGCAGGAGTTTAACCCTGAAGAGTTCTACCATCTGCTGGAGGCGGCTGAAGATCACGCTAAAGAAGGACACCTGATGAAGACCGACATCCCGCGATACATCATCAGTCAGCTGGGTCTGACCAGAGACCCTCTGGAGGGTGAGAGACCACAGTCACACAACAATCACACAGCACTGATTCCAGTACAGTGAACCGGCAGTAGATCAATGACCGACTGTCATGTCTGTGTTTCAGAGATGGTCAGTCGAGAGCATTACGACAGTGAGGGGCCGGTCACACCAGAGACAGACGACTCTGCAGAGGTCTGAACACACACACACACAGCCCCGGGAAATCTGAAAATGATTGCTTGTCAGTAAAGCATCTGTTACAAGATGATAATGACATCCTGTGCGAGAGTTGAGCGGATTTTTCTCTTTTCCAGGGAAGAATGAAACCCATGAAGCCACCTGGAGAGGAAGATTTCCAGACCATCAAACTGATCAGCAATGGAGCCTATGGGTAAACCAGCACACACACACACACACGTTTGATTCAATATCTAGATGAGGATAGAAAGTTTAATAGAGCAACATTTATTTGTAACTGAAAGCTATTGTAACATTATAAATGTCTTTACCGTCACTGTGGATACAAAAACATCTACTAAATAACCAAACGCACACAGAGAAGTTGAGACACTGACAGAAGTTGCTGTGTTTTAGCGCGGTGTATCTGGTCCGCCATCTAGAGACGCGGCAGCGCTTCGCTATGAAGAAAATCAACAAACAGAACCTGATTCTGAGGAACCAGATCCAGCAGGCATTTGTGGAGCGAGACATCCTGACCTTCGCCGAGAACCCCTTCGTGGTCAGCATGTTCTGCTCCTTTGAGACTAGACGACACCTGTGTATGGTCATGGAGTACGTGGAGGGTGAGACACGCACACACTTTTATTGCTCTTTTAAAGCTTTATTGACTTTATTGAGGTCTCAGGTGTGTTTTCTTTAAGTATCAACTCTCAGATGTTTCTCTTAAACTGCCTGAGAAATAAAACAGACCCAGACGGGTGTATAGTCGTCATCCAGTAAGAGTCTAGGGTAGGGCTGGGCGACTTTTATTATGGTTGGAGCTAAACCCTGCAGGACAGT
This sequence comes from Sinocyclocheilus rhinocerous, assembly GCF_001515625.1. Lineage (NCBI taxonomy): Eukaryota > Metazoa > Chordata > Actinopteri > Cypriniformes > Cyprinidae > Sinocyclocheilus > Sinocyclocheilus rhinocerous. The sequence continues at coordinate 9,220 of NW_015632553.1, forward strand.
GGCCCTCCAGGACTGAAGTTGCCCAGCCCAGGTCTAGGGCTGTAAAATGAATGTGGAAAGCAGCTCAGATCATTTGATGAGAAAAGTTTGAGTTCATGTTGGGGATCTCGAGCAAATCTGAGCACAGTTTGAGATCTCTTCGGAAACACTTGAGGAGACGTGTGAGATTACTGGAGTCTTTTTAAAACATCTGAGAAGCAGGATACTTCTGTATTGTAGTCATATGAGAAACAACTGAGATGTTAATGAGATGTTAATTTTGTTTCAGGAGGCGACTGCGCGACACTGCTGAAGAATATTGGAGCGTTGCCTGTGGAAATGGCGCGCATGTATTTTGCTGAAACCGTGCTGGCACTCGAATACATCCACAACTATGGAATCGTGCACCGAGATCTCAAACCAGACAAGTAATACGCCAATGACATTTAAAATATTTCTGAATTATATTTAATGATGATGGCAGGGAGCATGTCATTTACTAAATGACCATGTGCATTCAATTAAATGATTGCTGAGATTCATTTTCCATCTGTTGTGCAATGACATAGAGCACTTCCTGTATGAGATTGATGATATCGTTTAATTTGGACAGATTGTGTTATATAATTAAACACATGTCAGAAGTGCCACTCAGCTTGAGTGTGTGTTACTGTAGAGACTGTCTCACATATTCTCTGTCTGTCTGTATCTCTCTCTCTCCATCAGTCTGCTGATCACGTCAATGGGTCACATTAAACTCACTGATTTCGGTTTGTCTAAAATGGGTCTCATGAGTCTCACCACAAACCTGTACGAGGGACACATCGAGAAGGACACCAGGGAGTTCCTGGATAAACAGGTACCAGAGAATACTTACAATATTCTATACTGCACATAGTCATGGTCTAAAAGCCACAAAACTACAGTTTTAATAGGTTGTTTGCACATGACGTCACTGATGACGCGCGCAATGCAGCTGGAGGGCAGGAAGTGATTTTTCTCTCCATAGGAATCACTAGCAAATGCCAGTGTTTTGCGTTGTTTATGGATGCTCAAATCGGACAAACCGAGAAACCACAAGGAGCTTTTATCGTGTACGAAAATGTGTTGTTCATAAGGGGGAAAAAGTCAAGAAATTCATTGAAAAACGCAGGAAAAAGTGGCTTGTAAACCTGCGTTTGCGGTCGGGATCGAAAGTGAATCCCGTATTTATATGAGGGATGCGGGATATATATGTCACTCCTGAAACTTTGCTGCATGTACAGGGTGTGGCTGTTGGTCCTGTTAGCAACACCTAAAACAACTTTTATTTAAATTCTGAATCGATTATAGCCTGCCTAGAAAGCGAGCAAATAGCGCTTTCATCTAACGTTAATCACTAAAAAGCTGTCACTCACTTCAATTTATCGCAATCTCACGATTCCGTGAACTGCAAACAATATCTTATTTACATCGTGTCTATGTGTGACATTTAGCCTTCAGTGAATTCTGACAGTGTCATGCATTTCGTGCGTCATCAGAATCACGTGATTGCAAACAACCTATTTCATTGTGTGCCTATTTAATTTAGTTATTTTTTATCATAACAAAAGTAATTAGCACATTCAAGTTTATGATAAAGTGTCACTGATGAAGTGTTGATGAAGCAACACCTTAGCAACTGCATAGCAACATGCTAAAAATGATTTCAAGCACTGTAGCAACTGCATAGCAACATGCTGAAAACTATTACAAATGCCTCAGCAACTGCATAGCAACATGCTGAAAACTATTCCGACCACCTCAGCAACCGCCTAGCAACACACTGAAAACTATTCCGACCGCCTCAGCAACCACATAGCAACACGCTGAAAACTATTCCGACCGCCTCAGCAACCGCATAGCAACACGCTGAAAACTATTCCAACCGCCTCAGCAACCGCATAGCAACACGCTGAAAACTATTACAAACGCCTCAGCAACCACATAGCAACATACTGAAAACTATTCCGACCGCCTCAGCAACCGCATAGCAACATGCTGAAAAGCAATCCAAACACCTCATAACCGCATAACAACGCCCTGAAAACTAGTCCAAACACCTTAGCAACCGCATAGCAACACACTGAAATTGTAGTAGCTTGGCTTTATTGTAGTAGCTTTTGCAATTGTCTCTAAATTAAAATGACTTGATTCATTTAATTTATTTTAACATAACAAATGTAATGTAGCAGAATTTATAATTCAAGGTGATGATAAAGTGTCACTGATGTTGTCATGTTAAGAGGCTTGACTGTCGTTCTTTGACCTTTGACCCCAGGTTTGCGGCACCCCAGAGTATATCGCCCCGGAGGTGATCCTGCGGCAGGGTTACGGCAAGCCAGTGGACTGGTGGGCCATGGGCATCATCCTCTACGAGTTTCTGGTGGGCTGCGTGCCGTTCTTCGGCGACACACCGGAGGAGTTGTTTGGTCAGGTGATCACAGGTAAAGACACACGTACAATAAAAACACCAGATAGTTCACACGGAGAAACTTTCTCATGAATCCAAATAAAGAAGATGTACACAATGTCAAATATGCATGTGTGTAGATGACATCGTGTGGCCCGATGATGATGACGCCCTCCCCGCTGATGCGCAGCACCTGATCGCATCTCTCCTGCAGACAAACCCGCTGCTCAGACTGGGCACAGGTGACGTCACACACCTGCAGTCATGTGACCAGCTGTCACTAAAGACGCCGATGTAATCTAAATGTTAGAGCTGTTGACTTAGATAAGAGCTGTACTATAAGGCCTCTAAATCTGCTTGTATGAACCATGTTTGAAGCATCGTCTCAGCACATAGCAACACGTTGAAAACTATTCTGACCGCATCACCAACCGCATAGCAACATGCTGAAAACTATTCCGACCGTCTCAGCA
>NW_015632554.1:0-1115 GCF_001515625.1 Sinocyclocheilus rhinocerous
GTGTGATTAGTATTCCGGTGATTGTGAGCGCTGATAGGTGAAAGAACCTGGCGTGTCCGTGACAACCGGTGCAACTATAGTATAAATAGGCGCTGGGAGAACACATCATCCTCTTCTTCGTCTTCACTGACTGTTTTGTTTGAAGCGTGCATAGGCACCGGGAGCACACTTCATTCTCTTCTTCGTCTTCATTGACTGTTCTGTTTGAAGCGTGCATTTCCAAGGAAAAAGTAAGAGCTATCTCTATTTATTATGGCGAGCACTAGCAGAGCATTTAGAAGGTGTGTGCATCCGTGTCATCGCTATTTGACACCAGATGACACACACGATCTATGTGTTGTTTGTTTGGGCGAAGAGCACGCACGCGATGTCCTCGAGGGGGCAATCTGCGTGCATTGCGAGTTTTTTCCAATGAAAAAGCTCCGTTCTCGTTTGTCTCTCTTTTCAAGTAAAGAGGGGCAGCCATCTGCTCCCCGCGGTTCAGGACCCGCTGCTGCTGAGGCACGGAGGAGAATGAGCTCGTGGGGATCTCAGGTGGGCCTGGCCGATGAGTTTAAAGAGGGGCTTTCCCTCTCGCGCTTATCGGCGGCGGGCGAGAGACAGCCGCTGGAGGATGATGTTCTCTCTTTAACATCATCTGATCCAGGGGCCAGTGCTCTGCTGGGTCCAGCCCAGGAAGAGCAGGAAATGGATGAAGAGAGCGAAGAAGCTGAGGCTGAGCCTTCTCAATCCTCCTGCCCTGCGTATGATGAGTTTTGGAAGTTATGGATCGCGCCATGGCGAGGCTTGACTTGCCGTGGAAGCAGACTAAGGAAGTGATGTCGCGAGGTCATCTCGATGAACGTTATCTTTCTGGCCATAGCCCTCCAGCTCAGGTGAGCCTTCCTTTCTTTCCTTCCCTCCATACTGAGATCGAGAAGGAATGGAAGAGGCCGTTTTCCTCACGCATCCATCGATTCCAGCATACGAGGCGATGCGCGATAAAGGCTATGAGAAGATGCCCCCTATAGAGAGAGACGCTGGCCAGCTATCTGTCTATGGGTGAGACGTCCTCTCTTAAGACTCCCTCTTTGCCATCTAAGCCCCTTCAGGATACATCTCGCTTGAATGGCAGG
>NW_015632555.1:0-562 GCF_001515625.1 Sinocyclocheilus rhinocerous
TGGATCCCTTCACCCACCTGGATTTCCTCCTCCTCCTGCTGGAGCAGTGGGATAGATATCTCGAGGACCATACGAGACTATTCCAGCTGCTAGCAAGCACCACCAGCTACCCGGACGACGCGCTCTGCTCATTCTATGACGCAAGCTTGAACACCGCGAGCACAGTCGTCCGAAGATGGTCCTCGAGAGGATTTTGTCGCCTTCGTGGAGTGGACTCTGACGAGAAACGGGTCACCATCCACCACCTGCCCCTTTGATAATCTCGTCAAATCCACTCCAGACCCAGTGCCCAGCCCACCATCTCCCCGCAGTGCGGAGCATCAACCCGAGCCCACCGATTACGGAGAGCCAATTCCCGCCGCGATTGACGAGCTAGCGCAAAGCCGCAACTCCCGCCGTGATAGACGAGCCAGCGCAAAGCCGAGCGACTGAGCGGAGGATCGCCCCGGATGTGGAGCTCACTCAATCCGTCCAGGTGCGAGAGCGGGCGACCATGCCTACCGCGAGGGAGCAAACTGTGGACGGTGAGAGCACGGAGTGGAGCTCCGCCCACTGCACCGCG
>NW_015632556.1:0-621 GCF_001515625.1 Sinocyclocheilus rhinocerous
TTCATCTTCCAGGTAGATGGGCAAATGCATAAAAGAAACAACATACTCTCTGTTTTGCTATTTTTTTTAATCTCGCAGTTAGTTCCTTTTATTGTCAGTCCATCCATCAGTTCCTCACACGTTTCCTCCTTCTCCAATGTTACTTCGTATTCTTTTCCTTGTCTCGGTCTCACCGCCAAAATTTTCCCTCCTCCAATCCTCTTTGATACTGCTTTGATTACATCCTCTGCTCTTCCTCCATTCACTTTATCCACTTCCACAATCACAGTTGCCTCTTTTAAATATTTCCTTTCCCCCAGACTTTTCCTCATTTCTCCATCCTTTCTGTTTCCAGCTCGTTGTCGGTAATCCAGTCCATTGTTGTTTTCCTTTCCTGTCTCTCCAGCCATTTCCAAGTCTTTAACCGTGGGTCCATCCAAAAAAAAACTGAAAAAAACAAAAACGAAAAAAAAAAAAAAAAACACCTTTCAGACAGCACTAAGCTGCTGTTAGGTGGTTTAAACACCAAAAAAAAAAACTAAAAAGTTCAAATAACAAATATACAAAAACTCCAAAACAAACTAAACAAACAGAGATGTGGGAGAGCCTTCCTCTCCCTACTGCAGCCAACACACTTCCTGC
>NW_015632556.1:661-981 GCF_001515625.1 Sinocyclocheilus rhinocerous
ACCTCCTTCCCCCTCTTCCATCCAACACTCACATCTAATTAAAAACTCATGGCAGTCCAAAGAGTGGGCTATTTAAAGATCAGCCACTCTATAGGCCAGTGTATTAGATAAGCAGTGAAGAAAACTCTAAAGCTTACAGCACTGGTATTCCCAGGCGGGCCTCCCATCCAAGTACACAATTACATTATTAGGAAGACGATCAATCCACCCGTGGAACCCCAACTCTTGCAATAAATCAAAAAGAATTAAACTATAGAAATGGACTTAAGACACAATGCAATATGGACATCACTTAATGAAGCAACTCCTCACAAAAGGGC
>NW_015632556.1:1043-8644 GCF_001515625.1 Sinocyclocheilus rhinocerous
AAAATCAAATCAATTCAACCAAACAAACTGTACTTCCACAAAAGAAAAGAAAACAAAATGGTTTAAATCAAAGAAAAACACAAAAGCAGGGGCCAATTCTTATCTTGTATACAAACGAAAAGAGATGATCAAGCCTCCCATAACAAACAAAAAATGTAAAGCAGGGCACTAGAATGGCACGATAGGGAACAGATAAGCAGTCCCCTTCAATGGCGATGACAGCGTGTGCGCGGCTGTATAAACAGCAGCTCTTTAACAGCGCGAAGCCAGCAGCAAATAATCACGGCATAGAGCGAGAGGGAGAATCCTACCACGAACCCAAAAGGAGATATATTACTAGTCATAATATTGTCCCCACTCCCAATTATAATTGCGTTTAAAACACTTACCATCAGGATATCACGCAAGATAGAACAGATAGAACGCACGGGTTTGTCACAGTCATACCCACCGATAGCACAATGGGATACAGGACATCATGCCTATCATGCCTGATCTACATCCAACCATTTCCATGTCATGTTCTTCCAGATATCTTTCTCTTCGATTTCATTAAAATGCCTTATCCAGAACTGATTGGCAACAGGTTTTTTTAAAACTCCATTTACAAAAAAACCATAAAACATTTTAACAGAACCTGAATTAAAATTCACCATCTTGTCTTTACTTTTAAAAAAAACATTCATTTTTTTTTCTTTTTCTACCTCCTTATTAATATCATCCAGCCATTGTCCTGGGATTGCTTTTTTTAACTCTTCATATTGTCTTTTTAAAACATTTACATTAAAATCCTCCTTCTCCTCCTCCATTGCATCTATAATCACTTGAAGTGGTAAAAATCCCTCTTTAAATTCCCATAAAACATCCCTCACCTTTACAATCCCCGCTCGCAACCACTTCTTAAAATAGATGTCATGCTCTTGCATCTTTATTTTTTCATTTAAAAACAGAGATTGATTTAAAATCCTTTCCCTCCCCTCCGGATTAAAATCCACCTCTGTTAAAAAAGCCTCTAAATGCTTAAAACCTCTTTGTAAAACCGTGGGATCCCCTCCATCATCCAATTCTTCAGCTTCATCCATAAAATATTTTCCCCCAAATTAAAATTCCCACATTTATTTAAATAAAAACCCATCAATCTCTTCCACTCTGCTCTGTTCGTGTCATCCAAATATTTTCTTACCACCTTCACCCTCATGCTTTTCATTTTCTGTTCTACGTCCACCAAACCCATCCCTCCCTCCTCCGGTTTCCCTATCAGTGTAAAATATGCAATTCTTGGAGGCTTTTTGTCCCATAAAAATTCTAAAACACTTTTCTTTATTCTCCTAAAAACCCAGTCTGGCAATGGCATCACATGCAAAATATATCACATTTTAGATAACATTAGCATGTTTACAACTAAAATTTTCCCCTTTAAACTTAAAAATCTGCTTCTCCAAAAAATCAGTCTTCTTTCCATCCCTCCCACCATCTCTTCCCACCTACTGTCCATGGCCCCCTTTTCGTTCTTTGCAAAAATTGCTCCCAAAATCTTCATTTCTTGCACCTCCCATAAACTTAAAGACCCCTGTTAGAACCTCCACCCTTCCAAACTTCATGTATACTGTTTTTTCTTCATTTATTTTTGCACCCAAGCCCTCACAATACAATTTTGTTTTCTCCATCAATCTTTTAACACTTTCTATGTTTTCAACCACAATTGTCGTGTCGTCGGCATATTGAAATATTTTCTTTAATTCTTCTCCCTCTTCCATTTGTATTCCCTTTATTATTTTTTCTCCATTTATTAAAAGCCCTAAAGGTTCTGCCACCAAAGAGTACAACTGCGCCGACAACGGACACCCCTGTCTTATGGATCTTAAAACTTTAAAAGGTTGAGTTAAAAAACCCTTGCATTTTACTTTTGTTAAAATATCCCTGTATAAAACTGAAATCCATTTGATAAAATTACCCCCAAACCCAACAAACCCAAATACCGCAAATAAAAACCCATGTTCCACTCTGTCAAAAGCCTTTTCGAAGTCCATACTTATAATACTTATACTTTTTTCCTGTTATTTTATATACCCCACTATATCTCTTATGCTGCTAGTAACATCTGCTATATCCCTCCCCTTTACTCCATACGTTTGGTTGGTTTCTATTATATTTGGCATGACATTTTTCAACCTGTTCGTTAAGACCTTGGCTAAAATTTTAAAATCAGTGTTTAGCATTGTAATAGGTCTAAAAATCTTCAGCTCAGTTTTGTCTCCTTTTTTCTTGTATATTATTTTCATTAATCCTAGCCCCATTCTTGGGTGTACTCTTTCTTTTTTAAAAACTTCTTCAAAAATTTCATTTAAAATCACGCTTACCTTTTCTTTAAAAACTTTGTAAAACTCACTTCCAATACCATCTACCCCGGGGCTTTTCCTCACTCTTAATTGATTTATGGCTTGTGTGATCTCTTCTGTTGTTATTTCCCTTTCACAATCCTTTTTATCCTCCTCACCAACTTTCCTTCTTATCTGTTGCAACAAAATGTTCCTTTTTTCCTCATCTCCCTCCTTTTGAATGACGAATATATACTATCGATAGCTGCTGATATAGACAGTTAATTCCTCTCACGCATGCGCAGAACGCACGTGTTAGTTTGCCGTCGGCTGTAGTCTGTGCGGTGTGTTCGAGCGCAGCTTTTTTGGTCCGACGCTGCCGACGTGAGGCGACAACACCGTCGGCTTTCGTCAACGCTAGTTCTTTGAAGTCGGCTTGGTGTGTCCCGGCCTTTAGTCCCACAGTTTTCTCCCATGTAGTCTATCCTTAAGGGCACCCAACCCCTAAGGACACAAAATATATGCTGATCCATACCTTTAGACATAATTGTCTCTCATAATTGTCTCTGTAACAGAAGTGGAAGGTTACAACTCCTAAAGCATTGGTTCTAAACCTTTTTTGGGCCAGGACCCCCATTGTCCCTGTTCTGTATGGCCCCCAATCAAATAAAATGTAATAATTGTCTTACCTGAATATTAATGGTGTTTACTGTTCAGTGTTAATATAATAATAATAATAATAATAATAATTGTTATTATTATTAAAACAAGCATGTCATTAAATTGCATGTCATTAACAGATTTGATTTGACAGTTGGAATGTCATTAAAGGGCAAAAAAGCCATGTGAATAGAAATTACATGTATACATATAAAAGTATTATAAAGTACCAACTTTACATTATAAAAACCAGCAGCCAATCAGCCAACAAGGAGCAGTCCTATTCATTGTTTATAAAACAAGATCAATGGGGAAAAAAATCAGAAGGATTTATCTTAATGTCTAGTTTCCGTTTGTGGAAATTCCGACAGCTGTGCGACAGAAATACTTATGTAAAGGTGGTTACTGACATTGGTGTGAATTGGCAGGTTTAACACCCTGCCAACACTGGCAAATAGAGGCCATTATAATCAGCACACTGAAGCTGTCTGTCTACACAGGAGACAGCTCTGTTTCTGACTTACTCCACACGCTTGCTCTACTTAGGACAAATGGATTTGAAACGTTCGCTTTGATGTGTCCATGGGTGAGCCTGGTGTTGACGTGAGAGGCTGTTGCTATGTGAAGTCAGCAAGTAGTTTGGCTGGTCTCATCTTGATGTAAGGGACAATCAGAGGACAAGCGAGTTTCCATGTTTTAAGGACTGATTCGAAAAAGAATGCACAGTTAAAACAAAACTCTGGCCAAATCAGCTAAATATCATGCTTCAGCCAATTGGAAACTGGAAATTGAGCTGCAATTCATTCTGGTGTTTTCTGAAATGTGTGTACATAAACGGTTCACAATAGCAATATATTCTAATAAATATATTCTAAAGTGAACAGCCAGCTAAGCCACACAAATGAAGATCCATTCATTGCTACCAACACTGACTTGATAGATTCAGTGGGCATAATATTATTAACCTCTGCAGACCCTCATACATTTTATGACACGGCAAGACTATTTGACGTTGTAAAATGTTGTAAACCTTTCTTGAAAATAATATAAAAGTGTTTTTTCTTTTTTGTTAATAGACCATTTGAAACTAAGACTACTTGGTACGTGTGTTTTAAAATAGATTTGTCCATTTTCTTTGTCATTGACCATTTCACTCTACAGATATACCAGTGATAAGCAGACATTATTTCAACACAAAACAAGTTTAAGAAAAAAAGTAGAAAAGATTTATCTTAAATGTCTAGTTTGTTTAGCGATATCAGTTTTGATATTGTGTCTAACGCTAAGTTGCTTTCATGGGAAGTATGACAGCTGCGTTACAGAAAGCCCCAATCTGACTGACAGAAACACTTATGTGGACAGGGGTTATTTTGTTATAAAAATGATAGTGGCATTGGTTTAAATGGGCAGGATTAACACCCTGTCTACACCGGCATCAAAAAGCAAATATAGGCCATTATAATCAGCATACTAACACTGTCTGCACATAATGTTGACTCGCTGATAGTAAACGCATACCCCATTCTGTTTCTGACTTCCACACACTTGCTACTTAAGACAAATGGATTTGACACTCTATAGGCCAGTGTATTAGATAAGTAGTGAAGAAAACGTTAAAGGTTACAGCACCTGGTATTCCCAGGCGGTCTCCCATCCAAGTACTAACCAGGCCCGACCCTGCTTAGTGAAGAAAACGCTAAAGCTTACAGCACCTGGTATTCCCAGGCGGTCTCCCATCCAAGTACTAACCAGGCCCGACCCTGCTTAGCTTCCGAGATCAGGATCAGACTTTTTTTTTTTTTTTCCCGAGATCCGGCACAGATATTTTTTTTTTTTCTTTATTTGAAAAACATTTTCATCATCCAATATTCCCAATACAGCTCTCACATCAAATATAATATTTTCTTAAAACACATATGATGAGAGGTCATCGAAAATACATTACGCCTTTCACAAGTACAGAGATTAAAATTCCAATAGAAAAACATTCATATTAATAAAAAACATTTTTCTTCCATATTATTCCATTCCTGGCATTACAATATTAAACTTCTTGAAAACTGAATAAACCTCTGAAGTAAAAACCTTATCAAATTCCTTATTTTTTTGTTCCTGTTTAAAATAACTATACAAACATTCTATATACATTTCCCAACGCCTTTTAAACAAACACCACACGTCAAGTATAATTTGTTCTTGTTTTGCGATCACTCTTCTTTCCCAGATGACTTTTTTCATTAGCATTACAAACAGATTGATCACCTTTTTGTTTTTTTTCTTCTTATCCCACCCTAACATAATGATCTTATTCCACTCTGTAACTTCTCCATCTTGCTCCCCTCCCAGGTTTACAATAATAGTTTTACATTTGTCATTAAAATCCTTCAATGCTCTATAGTATAAAAACACATGTAAAAAATCTTCCTCACTGCATACTTTACATGTGACACTTTGTTCCATACCAATTTTATTGAGTATAACATCAATAAACAGCACTCTGTGTCTGATAAAAAGCTCAGAATTTTCCAATTTGAACTCAATTATCCCCCCTTTCATGTTTTTCCAAATATCCTCTCCTTTTAAACCTTTAAATGTCTTCTGCCAAAATTTGTTTGCAACCGGTTTCTTAAAAATCACATCTCTGAAAAAGCCATAAAACCTTTTCACTGTACATTCCTTTAAAAGCCACAATTTCTCTCCCAGTATTACATACACATCCTTTTCCTCTTTCCCCCCTTCCATAGTTTCAACCTTTTTTATCCATTCTTTAGGTATTGCATTTTTTATAATTTCATACTTATTTTTTAGTTCTTGTATATTAAATTCTTCTTTTGCTTCCTCCATCACATCTACTATGTACTGCATTGGTAAAAATCCTTCTTTATATTCATATAAAACATCTCTTACTTTAACTATTCCAACTTCCATCCATTTTTTTTAAATAGATTTCCTTCCCTTGGTTTAAAATGCCGGTGTTTAGGAATAATGGCTGATTTAAAATGTTTTCTCTTCCATGTAAGTTGTACTGTACAGTAGCTAAAAGTTTTCCCCAAGCCCTTAAAACTTCTTTGTAAAACTGTGGCAACCCCTCTGTTATCCATTCTTTTGTTCTCATCCATAACACATCATCTCCCAGATTAAAATTCCCACATTTATTTAAAAAAAATTCCATTGTTGTTTTCCATTCTGCTTTGTTTCCCTCATCCAGATACTTTTTGACTAATTTGACTCCCAGTAGTGATGCGCGGATTAACTAAAACGTCACCCGAATCCGCAGCTTCAAATAAATTATCCACCGCCCGCACCTGTATTTTTGTCTGATTTAAATAACCGCACCCGATCGTCACATTAGGGTTCGTACGGTCATGAAAAACCTGGAAAAGTCATTGAACAGCAATTTCCAGGCCTAGAAAGTTTTGTAAAAATAAATAAACTCAAAAAGTTTTTGAAAAGTCATGAAAATCTATTTCACAATTCTCTGTATAATAGAATTATGTTTAATCAGATCCTGAATTTCGTTGCGGGATTGCGCATACATCGCCTTACTCATTCACGCAGGTTTCGACTTTAAAATGCGGGAAATTACTGCAAAACCTTTATTCAATATAGCGTGTAGGTTAGATGAGTAAATGAATCCACACAAACTATCAGATGAAAACAGCGTAGGTGATTCAGCTGTACCGTGTCTTCTCTCTTTGACTTTCGTTTCACATCGACGCATCTAGAGCTGCTGCACGCTGCGATAGAAGACTTTAGCTCGCGTTTCGGGACAGTTGACAGAATTGTCAATTGCCTAATCGGTCATTGTTGCATCGTCACAAAAATGTATTATTTTCACGTCTTTTTAAGCCATTCGGTACTCGCGCTCTCCAGAGGCGCGTGCGCTCACAGTCACATCCAAAGCGCGTACTGCCAGTACCAAATTGAGAAATAATATATATTTATAATTCCTCACAATTGTCTTGATAATGTTAAAAAACAATCTCTTTTCTTTTTCTTTCGTTGGTGCATGTATGTTGACCAGTATAATATTCTTCTCTTCATAACGAATTTCCACTACCAAATATTTCCCTATTTCATGTTTGTATATTTCTTTGTATTTTACACCACTGTTTTCTCTTATTAAAATTGCCACACCTCTACCATTTCTTTCATCACCATTATTATAAAGAAATTCACCGTTCCACCTTTTCCTCATTTCCTTTATAGACCCTTCTGTCCAATTTGTTTCTTGTAGCATTGTCTTCTTTTTTTTACACATTTCTTTTACTTTATCAAACTTTCTTACATCTTGAAGTCCTCTCGCATTAAATGTTACTATCTTCACCATCATGAGACCGAAAAGAATATATATCAAGCCCATCAATTATCATTCTATCTCCCCCAAGTCCTTTAACAGTTCATATGTTTACATTTTTCAATGAGTCCTCTTTAACTACCTTTTTCCTTGCCCCACCCAAATTTGGTTTTACCTTGATTGATCTTCTTTTCGTTTGTTTCCCAGCTTTGTCCTCCTTTTCCTCTTCACTGCCCATCTCAACAGTCTGTTCGTGATTCAATGACGGTGTATTAGATATGTAGTCAAGAATACGTTAAAGCTTCCGGCACATGGTATTCCCAGTC
>NW_015632556.1:9145-17242 GCF_001515625.1 Sinocyclocheilus rhinocerous
ACTGCCACAAAGAGTGGGCTATTTAAAGATCAGCCACCCTATAGGCCCCAGTGTATTAGATAAGTAGTGAAGAAAACAAAAATGCTTACAGCACCTGGTATTCCCAGGCGGTCTCCTATCCACGTACTAACCAGGCTCGACCCTGCTTAACTTCCGAGATCGGGCGCAAAAAGGGTGGTATGGCCGTAAGTGGGGACTGCCACAAAGAGTGGGCTATTTAAAGATCAGCCACCCTATAGGCCAGTGTATTAGATAAGTAGTGAATAAAATGCAAAAGCTTACAGGCCCGACCCTGCTTGGCTTCCGAGATCAAACAAGATCGAGCGCAGACAGGGTGGTACGGCCGTAAGCAGGGACTGCCAAAAAGAGTGGGCTATTTAAAGATCAGCAACCCTATAGGCTAACGTATTAGATAAGTAGTGAAGAAAACGCAAAAGCTTACAACACCTTTATTTCTTTTCTTATATTTCTTTTATTTTTTGCAGATCTTTTTCGTTCTTATTCATTTCCTTTTCTAATTGTTCTCTTATTTCTCTTTCCTTACCCTTTTTCTCTATACTATCCCACATATTTTACAGTAAACTTTCTGATTAAATACTTCACATTTTCCCACCAAATTCTTTTATCTTCTCTATACATTCCGTTTTCTTTTTCCCTTGTAATGATTTCTTGTATACTTAAAGCATAGTCTTGATTCTTTAGAATCTCAGTGTTTAAAACCAATACTCCCGGCCCTCTTTTCACTACATTCCAATCTATTTGCACAAAAATAGGTTTATGATCACCTAAACTTGTTTCTTCGTACCTTATTTTCCCTAAAAAGCTTTCGATATTTTTTGTACATAAAATTAAATCGATTCTTGTTTTACACATAAAATTCCCCACTATTTGTCGTCTTGAAAATTTTTTCTTTTCATTCCTTTCTTGCCATACATCAATCAAATTGTTCTTTCATCAGCAATTTTAACTCTTTTCGTCCTGTGTCTGTCTTAAAAATCATTCCCTCAGCCATATCCAATTTACTAAACACAACATTAAAATCCCCCATAATAATAATTTCCTTATTTCCTTACAAGTTTCCTTAAAACATTATAATACTCCCTCTTCTCCATCTCTTTTGTTGGTGCATGTACATTTACGACAAGTATTTTCCTCTCTTCGTGTTCCATTTCAAACGCTATACATTTTCCAACTTCATCATTATATACAACATTACATTTTACGTCTGTTTTCTCTTATTAACACTGCAACTCCTCTTCCGAATCTATCATCACCATTGTTATATAAAATCTTCCCATTCCATTTTTTCCTTATTTCACTTATATGCACTTCTTTCCAATTAGTTTCTTGTAACACAATCACCTCTTCATTTTTACACATCTTAACATTTTCAAATTGTCTTATATCCACTAACCCTCTAGCATTAAAAGTAACCATTCTTAACACCATAACACAAAAAAACAATTGTTAAAAAGACATTCATAAAATCTATTTTTTCATCCCATCTCCTTCAAGTCCTTTACCAACTCATTTCTATCCATATTTTGTTGTACACTTTTTTTAGTCACTTTTTTTAGCTACTTCCATGTTCGGTATTACCTTTATCGATCTTCTCCTTTTGCTTGGTTTTGCTGTATTGTCCTCTTCCCCTTTTTCCACTTCTTTTCCCATTTCCATATTCTGTACTTTGTCTTTTTGTTCTGCTCTGTATAATTCACTTTCCAGGCTTACAGTCATGTCCCTCTGTGTCCAGTTTTCCTCCTCTTGTTGTGTTTGTTCCCCCTGTTTATTCCTTTCGTCCATCCGTTTATTACTGCCTTTATTTTCTGTAGTTTGGCTCACCACCATTCCTCCGATTTCTCCTTCTTGTTCCTTTTCTGTGTCTCTTTCATGCACCTGCCCACTCACCTGCTCCTCTTCTTCCTCCTCTCCCTCCATCCAGCATTCGCATTTGTTTAGGACCTCTCGGCAATCCGGGCACTTAACCGCGTTGCAGTCCCTTGCGAAGTGGCCCCTCTCCTCACATTTGTAGTACCTGAAATCTGGACAGTCTTTTACCACATGGTTTGGGCTCATGCACTGCCAACAGGTTTTCACCAGATTACACCAGAATGAATTGCATTGCTAGCTCACCCCAACACTTTCGCACAATGATAATAACAGATGCAGACCCATGCTTAATTGTATACTTAACCGCGTTGCAGTCCCTTGCGAAGTGGCCCCTCTCCTCACATTTGTAGCACCTGAAATCTGGACAGTCTTTTACCACATGGTTTGGGCTCATGCACTGCCAACAAGTTTTCACCTGGTGACTGTGCATCACCCGGAAATATTGTGGCCCCTCAGCTGTCTCCATTTTCGTGCTATATGGTAATGAGGCCACCTCTCTCGGCAACCTCGCTTTTATAAAGCGTGTGCCATCCTCAACGTTAGTGCCCAGATACACCCTCCTTTTGATTGTGGATAAGGGAATTACTCCCCACTGTTCCAGTTTATTTAAAATGTCCTCATCTTCAATGTAAGCAGGCAGGTGCATGAAAGAAACAACATAGTCCCTGTTATGCAGTCTTTTAACCTCAAAAGTCATACCTTTAATGTCCAGTCCATTCATTAAAATTTCTGTGTCCTCCTCCCGTTCAAGAGTAGTTTCATAACCGTTTATTTGTTTTGGTCTCACCGCTAAAATCTTTCCTTCCCCGAACTTCTCCGTCACAGCTTTTATAATATCCAATGCTCTCACTTCTTTTTCGTCTCGTAAATCCACTGTTATCGTTGCGTCCTTTTTGTACACTCTTTTCATGTTCTCCTTTCTTTCTTCTTTCCTATGTCCATGCCCATCTCTTTGTTGTTTGTCCGGTCCGTGGTCTTTTCGCCGTCATGATTCTCCTGCCATTTCCAAATCCGTTAACGTATGTCCGTCCATCATAAACAAAAAGCACGCAGACTAAGTTTTAAGTTCCTCCCAAACAGCATGCGCTGCTGGGAGGATTAACTAAAACAAACAAAACCCAAAAACACTAACAAATAAACACTGATTCTAACATAAAACAAACAAAAAAACAAAGGCTGCATTCGAAACCGCATACTCAATGAGTAGGTACTTAATTTCAATAAGTACTTACTTAACGAGCGCTAAAAGAGTATGTACTCAACAGCCAAATCTAGTTAAGTATGAACGCGATCCGCCATGTTGACGTAATCTTCTTCTTCTTTTAATTTTTATGGCGGTTTACAATCATGATTTATCAGATGTATACCGCCACCTATCGTACCGCAGTACATAGCATGGATCGTGGTCCCATAACGTTGACGTTAACATGTGACCTCCGACGTTATAACAAGTTAATAATTACTTGAGGTGACAGGTGTGCACTCCACCACCTGATCACAACAGTAAATTGCTTACCCTGCCTAGTGGGGTTTTCCTTAGCGTTTGGAATGGTATTACAAAGGAGACGTCGGGCAGCTGCTCCCAAACAATTGCTTTATTTACGGACATTAATTCACTAATTTTTATTGTTTCCTAATTAACCATCATATTAACTG
Source organism: Sinocyclocheilus rhinocerous (assembly GCF_001515625.1). Taxonomy (NCBI): domain Eukaryota; kingdom Metazoa; phylum Chordata; class Actinopteri; order Cypriniformes; family Cyprinidae; genus Sinocyclocheilus; species Sinocyclocheilus rhinocerous. Next base: position 12,692 of record NW_015632556.1, read on the forward strand.
TATACATATACAAGTCAACAACACATGAAACAAATCTTTATTTGAGTTTAATGTTCTAATAAACTCGCACATATTTACAGGCAGTGAACCCCGCATCCTACTGCCATGTCAACACAGCTGTGCCGATTCTGCGGTTTAATTTGGACCAAGCAGCTGACCACCGTGCCCATCTTCGCCTGTCTTTGCCATCCATCAGGTCCCTCATTGCAGCAGTCAGATTGGAATCTGACCATGGGTGGGAAAAGGACATTGAAGTCCTCGTATTCCTCCACTGGCTTGCACATGCAGCATCCTACAGGGTGGTGTCACAGACCTTTGATATGCCCATATCCTCTGTTCATGGAATTGTGCACAAAATGAGCAAGGCAGTCATAGGAATTTTGAGGAGGGTGATTTCTTTTCCAACCGGGGATGACCTGGAGGCAGTGGGAGCAGGATTTGCACAGCTAGCTGGGTCACCAGCTTTCAGTCGAGCAGTCGGTGCAATAGACGGCTGTCATATCCGAATGAAACCTCCAGCAAATAACTCCCAATGCTACTACAACAGAAAACTGTTTCATTCCTTTTCTTCAAGGCCTTGGAGGTGAGCCCTGTCTTCGTGCCTGAGGTTGTTGCATGCTGTGCTGTGCTTCACAATCTCGCTCTTGTCAATGGGGACATCGTTGAGCCAGTGGAGGAAGACCATGACAACGGCCCCCCTGAACCCCACAACCTTGAACCAAGAGGGGAAGAACATGTGCGGGACAATCTGGCTGCTGCTGTGTCCGCTCCAAACATTTGTGTGCCTGCTCTCCATGAGCATGACTACCTGTGAAAGATTAAAACAGGTTAAGTCACTTTGGATAAAAATGTCTACTAAATACATAAATAAAAATAAATGTGATTTGTATTCCTAAGTAAATCCTTTTTTGAAAGTGTCTCTGTCATCTTAGTTTATTTCTTTAGGGTACTACTACAGGCTTATATACATTTATATACACTTCATAAAATATTTTTATTTGAGAGATTAGTTCACTCAAACATATAAATTCAGTCATTATTTACTCACTTTCATGTCGTTTTGATCCCTCTGTTTTTGTTCATTACACTATTTGTTGATGCTTTTGAGGCTTCTAAATGTCAGGCTTTATTGGCCAATATTGTATGACCAGAAACCAACAGAATATACTTGACCAAAATCAGCTTTTATGTTCAGAAATAAAACTAGAGGGATGGAACACCATGAAGTGAAGTAAATAATGAGTTTATAGTGTATGTTTGGGTGACCTTTAATCACTGTTACTATGTGTAGTTAATGCAAGTGAAGGTGGTTTGTGCAAACAGTCTCAACATAGGTTATGAAGGGCCATTGTCCAGAAGAGTTCATTTCCTCCCCTTGTGTGTGTGTGTGTGTGTGAAATTAAATTCTCATTTCAAACATATGTTTGTTCCAAAAAAAAATCCATGTTTAAATTATACATATTATTTATTTGCAATAGATTCAAGGAGGCGAAGTAATCTTTCCTCCCTTTGACTTGCTTCCTGGCGCCACCTTTCTTCTCTTTCTCTGTCCTCAGCATGTCGTCTCTCCTCCCGCTCTTGTCTGTCTCGTTCTCGTCTCTCCTCCTTCTCCTCCATTTCTCTCCATCTTTTCTCCTCCCTTTCGACTGCTTCCTGCTCTCTTGTCATTTCCCTCTCCTCCATCTCCTTGATCAGATTCTCAACTGATTTCTGGGTTCTTTTCCTTGATGCCCTTGCTGTGTCTGGGGCTGGGCTCACTGAGGATGTAGAGGCCACAGCAACATCCGGGCCAGATGAGGCAATAAGGGCAGGTGGAGCGATGGAGGGTCTGCACCCAATTGCCTCATCCATGGCCCTGTACCACTTCCAAGATGCTGCTGTGGGCTCTCCATCCTCAGTGCTCACACCGGTTGCTGGACATTTGAGATCCTACAAAAATGCACAAACAAAACAAAAGCAGTCATTTTAACAGCACAATGTCAACTGAATTCTGTATTAGAAATAACAACATGATCTTATTTTATATTTTTGTTTGAGGTTTTCCCATTTTTTTTTTACAAAGGCCGCCGTCACCCTGTCTTGCAGGCCCTGCTCCATCACAAAAGCTCTGCACACAAATCAAGAATCAGAAAAGTGCTGTAATATCTGTTTGAAATAACAGCATATGACATCAGTTTTCACTGGTTTCTGTAGTATACTCACTCAAAGCCTTTGAAAGTTCGTCTGCCTTGGGAAAGCTAGCGTGTCTCCGACATAGTGATAACACTCGTTGCCTTTTCTAGTGCAGCTCTATCAGGTCTTGTCCCATTCGTCGGTATTTGTCGGTAATCACACGGAGACTCCATCATCCGGCACGTCCGTGCTATGTTAGCTGAAGGTAAAGTGCGCACTCACTGTTTCCCTGGTGCTCGTGTTCTCGATGTTTCTGCGCAGATACCCGCGATCCTGAAGGGCGACGAGAGCACCGGAGCGGTCGTGCTTCACGCGGGGGTTAACGACACCAAGCTGCGGCAGGCGGAGACACTGAAGAGGGACTTCAGGAGCCTGATCAAGATGGTATACAGCACATCGCCCGTGACGACGGTCATCGTGTCAGGACCGTTTCCCACGTATCGACGAGGACACGAAAGGTTCAGTAGACTTTTTGCTTTAAATGAATGGTTATTGTCATGGTGTAAAGAACAGAAACTGCTCTTTGTTAATAATTGGAATCTTTTCTGGGAGCGTCCTAGGCTTTTTCGCGCTGATGGCCTGCACCCCAGCAGAGTCGGAGCGGAACTCATGTCGGACAACATCTCCAGGAAGCTACGCTCCATATGACTAGTAAGTCAAATCTCAAATAACTGCCCTGATGACTTGTGTTCTACCCGCTTAAATGATAGAAGTACTTGTGCTGTCCAATCTATAAAGACTGTGTCTGTTCCCCGAATAGTGAGGTCAAAATATAAATGTAATGCAGGATCTAGAAAAAATCTGATCGTGATTAAACCACAAAAATGTCAAATAAATGAACAAAAACAATTTTTAAAGTTTGGGCTCCTAAACATTAGATCACTCGCACCCAAAGCAGTTATTGTAAATGAAATAATCACAGATAATCGTTTTGATGTACTCTGCTTGACTGAAACCTGGCTAAAACCTAATGATTATATTGGTCTAAATGAGTCTACTCCACCAAGCTACTGTTATAAGCATGAGCCCCGTCAGACTGGTCGTGGCGGCGGTGTTGCAACAATATATAGTGATATTCTCAATGTTACTCAGAAGACAGGATACAGGTTTAACTCATTCGAAATACTAATGCTTAATGTTACACTGTCAGATATGCAAAAGAAATCTATCGTATCTCTTGCTCTGGCTACTGTGTATAGACCACCAGGGCCATATACAGATTTCCTAAAAGAATTTGCAGATTTCCTCTCAGACCTATTGGTTACTGTTGATAAAGCGCTAATTGTCGGAGATTTTAACATTCACGTTGATAATACAAATGATGCATTAGGACTTGCGTTTACTGACCTAATAAACTCTTTTGGAGTCAAGCAAAACGTCACCGGGCCCACTCATCGTTTTAATCATACGCTAGATTTAATTATATCGCATGGAATTGATCTTACTGATATAGATATCGTACCTCAAAGTGATGATGTTACTGACCATTTCCTTGTATCGTGCATGCTGCGTATTACTGATATTAACTATATCGCTCCGCGTTATCGTCTGGGCAGAACTATTGTTCCAGCCACCAAAGACAGATTCACAAATAACCTGCCTGATTTATCTCAACTGCTCTGTGTACCAATAAGTACACATGAACTAGACGAAATGACTAGCAACATGGGCACTATCTTCTCTAATACATTAGAAGCTGTTGCCCCCATCAAATTGAAAAAGGTTAGAGAAAAACGTACTGCGCCATGGTACAACAGTAAATACCCATTCTCTAAAGAAAAAAACTCGTAGTCTTGAGCGCAAATGGAGAAAAACTAACTTGGAAGTTTTTAGAATTGCGTGGAAAAACATTATGTCCAGCTATAGACGGGCTCTAAAAGCTGCCAGTGCCGAGCATATCCACAAACTCATAGGAAATAATCAAAACAATCCAAGGTTTTTATTTAGCACAGTGGCTAGATTAACAAATAACCAGACGCCACCTGATCTAAATATTCCCTCACAGTTTAATAGTAATGACTTTATGAATTTCTTCACTGATAAAATAGACAACATCAGAAATACAATAACAAATGTAGATTCTACAGCATATAATACTTCAGCTTCATTCATCGCACCAAAAGATAAACTGCAGTGCTTTTTCATCACACCAAAAGATAAACTGCAGTGCTTTACAACTATAGGACAGGAAGAGCTAAATAAACTTATCACTGCATCTAAACCAACAACATGCCTGTTAGATCCTGTACCCACTAAATTACTGAAAGAGTTGTTACATGTAGCAGAAGAACCGCTTCTCAATATTAACTCGTCATTGTCTTTAGGTCACGTCCAAAAACCATTCAAGCTGGCGGTTAAGCCTCTTATTAAGAAACCACA
>NW_015632557.1:0-1352 GCF_001515625.1 Sinocyclocheilus rhinocerous
CAGAATATGAACTTGCATAATAATTATGCATGCACTGTATTTTTCTGCTTCTGCTGTCGAGGTAATGCAAGGAATGTTGTGATTGGTTGTCAAGGCAGCCAATCAGAATTTAGCAGCCTCGTCTCTGATTGGCTGGAATTATGGCATATTGTAACGCTGGGTTGTGTTGAGCAAGCGAGCTGTTGGCATTTAGAGAGCACTGAGGGCTGGCATCAGGTGAGCAAGCTAGTGAAACGTTGCACGCGCAAAAGAGAAGGTCTGCACACATCCAAAAACTTATTTTAAATGCAAAATTGATTTTCGTGCGCTCGAAATACTTTCTTCTTTGCGAGACAAACATTTTCTCCACAAAACTCAGTTCGCGCGCGTGCAAAACGCACTTTTTTAAAATTGCGGCAGAAATGTAATCCCATACGAGCGCGCCTCTCCTCGGGGGACCGGTCTCTTCCCCGAGCGTGCACGCTGGTGTCCTCGTGAGTCCAGGAAGGGAGCGTTGAGGGATCTCCGTGCCGCCGAAGATGCGAGCTACCGGACCCGCGGTCCGGACGAGAACCGCACCCGTTATACGGCCGTCGGGCCAGGATGCCAGGCCGTCTAGTCCCTTTAAGCGCCGTGGGCAGAGAGAAGGATGAAGCCGCCGCCCCTCAGAGGGGAGCGCGTGCGGTGTTGTGTAATATTCAGTTTCCGTGAAAAACTGTTCCAATGGGCGGGGTTAGCAGGGGTGTGGACTCGAGTCACTTGACTCCAGACTTCACTCGGACTCGAGTCCCAAATTTGATGACTTGCGACTCGACTCGACTCGACATAATTAAAGAAGACTTGAGACTCGACTTAGACTTTGACAGCAATGACTTGAGACTTGACTTGGACTTGAGCCCTGTGACTCGGAAAGACTTTATGATCAGATCAAAGTCGTTATAGACGCGTCCCTGCAGCATGCTTGCGCTTGACTGGCAATAAGCCAGAGACTGCGTTCAGGGAGCGCTGGATAGGCTAGTATAAATTAATGGATTAATAGCATAACTTACGACAAAAGAACAGATTTAAAAAAAAATGACATGATTCGTCTAGTAGCGATCTCCGCTCGTGAAAAGCGCTGCCCTGTCCGTTTGATCGCCGCGCAGCAGACACACGGAGCGAGCATGAGAAACTTCACTGGTGCTCGCCTCATCATCACCGTGACCGCTGCTGTTAAACGCTAAACATATTCCTCACTTCTTCTGTTTGTCCGACACCGAGGTGCAACATGAGTGATGGATCCGCATCCCGTCACGACCCTCGCACTCTGCCAACTCCATGTGCTTTCATTTTCATTTTTATTTGTAATAAACACCTCTCTGAGACCTGTTTTT
>NW_015632558.1:0-24197 GCF_001515625.1 Sinocyclocheilus rhinocerous
CACGAAAATACTCATTGCCCTCTATTCTTTTCTCTGGCGAGAGACTGTGCACCTATGGGTGTGAATGCTTTGGCTCACCCATGGCCAAGCGTACTGCTTTATGCGTTTCCTCCACTGAGTCTGATCGTACCAACTCTAAAAAGAGTAAGAGAGTGTGGTCACTCAGTTATACTGATCGCTCCAAATTGGCCAGGGAAGTTGTGGCTGACAGAGATATGGCCCGTGAGAGGTTGAATTTAGGTGTTACGGGTTTGCCTCCGAGGGTGATTGAAACTATTCAAAATGCGAGAGCGGCTTCGACGCGCTCTGCATATGATGGCAAATGGAATGAGTTTGAGCTTTGGTGCGAGCAAAGGCAAATTGTTCCTTTTCACTGTTCGGTGGCAAAGGTGTTATGTTTTCTGCAATAACTTTTAGATAAGGGCAGAGCCTTCTCTAATGTTAAAGTTTATCTTGCCGCAATGTCTGCATGCCATGTGGGGATTGACAGAAATACAATAGGTCAGCACTCTCTTGTGTGCAGGTTTATGAGGGGGCGCGGCGTCTGAACAGGTTTTCAGAGCTGCTGATTCCGCCGTGGGAGCTGTCGGTGGTCCTTAACGCATTCTCTCAGCCTCCTTTTGAGCCAATAGACAATATTGCTAAAGGTTGCTTTGTTATTGGCTCTTTAGACCGCAAAACTAGTTAGTGAACTTCATGCTTTGTCGGTTCATAACTCCTGTATGATGTTTGCTATGGATTTCTCGCAAGTAACTCTCAAGACAAATCCAGCATTTGTGCTTAAGGTGAGCGAGTCAGCTTTCGCCTGTAGACTTAGATTTACTGGATTTTCATCCGCTGCCTTTTTCTCATCGGAAGAAGAGCGGCTTCATTGTTTGTGCCCTGTCCACGCGTTGTGTCATTATGTGGACAGGACGAAGGGATTAAGAAGGAGGAATCAGTTATTTGTTTCATGGGCTGATTCTCATAAGGGTAAACCTATTTCTGTGTGCCAAGAAAATATCCCCCACACCATTACACCACCACCACCAGCCTGAACCGTTGAGACAAGGCAGGATGGATCCATGCTTTCATGTTCTTTACGCCAAATTCTGACCCTACCATCTGAATGTCGCAGCAGAAATCGAGACTCATCAGACCAGGCAACGTTTTTCCAATCTTCTATTGTCCAATTTTGGTGAGCCTGTGCGAATTGTAGCCTCTGTTTCCTGTTCTTAGCTGACAGGAGCGGCACCCGGTGTGGTCTTCTGCTGCTGTAGCCCATCTGCTTCAGGGTTCGACGTGTTGTGCGTTCAGAGATGGTATTCTGCATACCTTGGTTGTAACGAGTGGTTATTTGAGTTACTGTTGCCTTTCTATCATCTCTTACCAGTCTGCCCATTCTCCTTTGACCTCTGACATCAACAAGGCATTTTCGTCCACATAACTGCCGCTCACTGGATATTTTCTCTTTTTCGTACCATTCTCTGTAAACCCTAGAGATGGTTGTGCGTGAAAATCCCAGTAGATCAGCAGTTTTTGAAATACTCAGACCAGCCCATCTGGCGCCAACAACCATTCCACGTTCAAAGTCACTTAAATCCCCTTTCTTCCCCATTCTGATGCTCGGTTTGACCTTCAGCAAGTCGTCTTCACCACATCTAGATGCCTAAATGCATTGAGTTGCTGCCATGTGATTGGCTGATTAGCAATTTGTGTTACCAAGCAATTGAACAGGTGTACCTAATAAAGTGGCCGGTGAGTGTATATGAGGGAGGCGGGACTCCCGCATCACTGTCGTGATTGGTCTGTCAACCAACAGACGTGGTGTAATTGGTGCTTCCAGGATTGGTCACGCCCGAGGCGATTCTCATAGTTAGTTACCTCACTCATGTTATCAGAGAACCGGCGTTACGTGAGTAACCTAAAGTTCTTTCATGGTTCAATGCATAATCTCTTCATTTTTGTAACGTTTTAAGACATTGGGCCTGTGTGCTGCTGTTCGATCAACAGGATAAAAGTGAGATGCATCCTGTAGAAAAGCTTATTTGGTGTTAGCTTGCAGTTGCATGTAATTATGCAAAAAAAAAAAGTGACTTTGGTGAGCTTGTACTCAATGTTGGGACAGATATGGACGAAGGTTTGTGGGACCTCAGAAAGAGAAGTATTTGGTGAACCACTCCTGTTTTTGAGGGTCTTGTCCATCAGGCCCTGTTTCAATAACCCTCTGCTCAGCTGGAGTCCTGAAACAAAAGTACAAGATAAATAAGAGCAGGAAATGTAAATATGACATCTTGAGAGAAAAGGAAAAAAAAAGTTAAGGAAGAGATTTTTTTTAACTATCAGGAAAAGGTTTTTTATTGTGTTTATAAGACTTTTGAGCTCAAGCAGCTGAATAGGTAGTTAAAGCATGTCTAATATGGATTTTTTTAAATGTATGTACCCAATTATTAATGCAAAAGTGGGCAGAACAATTTTTTACTTTAACGTGCAAGGCTTCAGGTGTCAGCTTCTTCTAATTATTGCTATATTATGCTATTGTATACTACACATTTTGGCAAATATAGTTGGTCATCCAACTATTTTAGACTTTTTTTTTTTTTACGGAGTATCTATTTACACTGTGCAAATAGCCCGCCTTGTTGGCGGAGAATAGAATCTATAGCTATTTGCACTTAGTGTAAATAGCATATCGTTAAAATACTATTTTCACTTAGTGTAAATAGCATCCATCGCTATTTACACTTAGTGCAAATAGCCGCTGCCTTTTTTTTTTAACTTTACTAATGTCCAGTGCTGCTACTTTGATTACACAAAAAGCCATACAAAAAAAAAAAAAAAGGGTATTGTATATTGAATAGAAGATAAAAAGGAGCTTTTATTGGTCCTTGGGCTAGTTTTGAAGAGTGCTATTTTAGTATTATTTAATGTTATTATAGTATTTCATTATTTCAAATGAGCTTTTATATTTGCATGTATTTTCATATATATTTGCATTTTATTTCATTTTTAATTTTGGTTTGAATTTAATTAATATTGTGATTTTGTCAGACATATTTCATTTAACAATTTGTTGTTTTAATAGTTTGAGTTAATAACACTAGTTTTAAATAGTTATTAGGATGTTGTTTGTCACACGTGCCTAGAAACCCTGAACTACATTTAAAAATCCCTTTTTTTTTTTAAGCAATTTCAGACCATATTTTACAATATGAGATGATTTATCTCAGAACAGAAAAGGCACCATATACAAATAATTTTTAAGTTGCTTTGGATAAAAGCATCTAATCAATGAAAAATATGTAATTATGTATTATTAATTCTCCACATGAACATAGACCATACATTGAGATTTGTATTTATCTACCTCAAAAAGAAAAAAAAGTTTCCAGGAGATTTCAGGATTGGCTGTTGTGGGTGATTACCTGATGTGCTGGTTGTAGTTGATTTTAAGCTGCGGCTGATGTCGCACCTCTTGTGAAGGTGGGCGGCTCTGTCTGATAGAGGCTCTGTGTTCAGAATGAGGGGAGGTGGGTGTGTGTGTCCTTGTTAGGGTGGTCCCTCGCCCGCACTGTTCCAGACTGCCACGCTCCATAACTGGTGAGCATTTGGCCTTAGGTGACCCCCCATCATATGAGCAGAAGTTTGGGATGCTAGTTTCCTCAACCCCTTTTTTCTATAAACAGCAGGCAGATTACAACAGATTAAGCCCAAGCTTTAATAAACATGTTCTTTTAGGGTGCTTTCACACTAGCACTTTTGGTGCGTACCTGGGTTCGATTGGATGATGTGAACGCGGTCTTCCGAACTCGGGTGCGCACCCGCAAACCGTACCTGAGTCCGCTTGAAAGGGGTGGTCTGGGGTACGGTTCGCTGCTGATGTGAACGCAGTCGTACCAAATCACGGAAGTTAACCGCTATTAATGACGTATTATTTGATATACATTCGTAAGGCAGACGTAAGTGACGTTATGTACTGAAGCTTTGGAAACAAAACCAACGGTTCAAAAACATAAATATAAAATTTAAGAGAGCAATGCTACGCAATTTGCCGTCTTCTCCTGCGCCATCGTTACTAAGCAACGGGGTAAACAGCTGCTGGCTTGATGACGCAAACGACCCAAATAATATAATGTGAACACAGTCCAGCGGGGGCAGGGGGAGGGGGGAGCAATCGAACTCGGGTTCGCAGCAGGGGGAGGGGGAGCAATCGAACCAAGTGTGAAAGCACCCTTAGATATTGAATGATACTATATGGATGGAATGGGATTTGAAAAAGTGTAAATGTGTGCTACCTTCATAGTAGGTGTGAGGGTCCCTGCTTGTGTCCTAGAGTCATAAGGCTTAAATATTTCATCGCTGCACAGAGTTGGATGCTGGGATATCTGGTGGAGGTCCTCCTGAAATAAAAAAAAAAATGATGTGATGAGACAGAAGGGTACTAGCATCCTGTGTCTCGTACTTCACTGTGTATGTGCGTGTCTAACCACTAGACTTTTGATGAGTTGGTCTCTCTCGCTGAGTTTGTCCTGTAGTTTAGCAATTGTGTGCAGGTCTTCTACTCTCCTCTTTCCCCTTTCTTCCCTTTCTCTCAACCTACAATCATAAAATACAAGCACACAAAGCAGACACAAATATTAAATAAATGCAACATTAAGAAATTAAATACATCACTTGAACTATTTTAGTAAAAAAAAAGAAAGAAAAAAATGTTTAGAGAATAATCTCACAACTAGACTAGGAATAGACCAGAATAAAGGTGTAGCATTATTTCATTATTACATTTCCACTTTATTCTCATTTTACAATTTATTTTCAAAATATTACAATTTTATTTACAAAAAATGAAGCCTTTATTTTCATAATGTTTTGATTTTATTCTTAATCTTATTTTCTATTTTAATATGGCACTAAAACACTCAAACTTTTATTACTCGTATAACATGACATTCTAATATAGATAATATGAATAATTTTAACAGAACCTTGTATGTGTTTTTGAACTGTATTTTGTTGTATAACTAAGTTATTGTACAACTTTTTTCAAATGAGTAATTATGAGTCTGTTATATGATGCAGTATAATGTTAAGCAGTGGTAAAATATAGTAAAATGTGTTAAACAGACCTGGAAGTACTGCATTTTTATAGCGACGGTTATTATTAAATTAGCCAATATATTTCATAAATTAGCATGCAATGTGTGGAATTTTAACTCGCTTCAGTTCTGTGGAAATCTGAAGGAAATCCAAGTCACAAGCCATTGCCATATATTGTCTTGCTTGGGTTAATTCTGTATGTATGTGTGGTTTGTGTTTTGCATTATTGATGTGGGAGGAGTAGGTACTCTGTTTCCAAGGCAACTATGCGGGCCTGTAGTCGTGTTTGGGCGGTGCCAAAGTCTGATATTATGGTCTGGATCTCCATTCTGTGCTCTCTCTTCACACTCTCCATGTTATTCCTGTGATCCGACCCAACCGCTTCACCTGCCTCATCACATTCCTCTGAGAAACTGCACATCAGACACAATACATCAATATCACGCATGTATATTCTGCTTTGTTCTCAGGCCTATAGCAGATATCAGATTTACTTAGCCTTAAATGTCACATAAAAACACAGCATGTGGTTGGTAGGCCTGTCACAACTTTTTGTTGTGCGATATATTGCCCCAGAAATAATTGCGATAAGCGATATTATTGTCATTCTGAAGACCATTTTATGCCACTGAATATATAATCATAATGTAACAGCATAATAATGCAAGAAGGCCTACACACTTCCAAATGACAACAAACTTTTAATTTTTTTAAATATTTAGATCATGTGCGCGATAAGTCGATATATTGATTATTGCGACAGGCCTAGTGGTTGGTCCCTTTACGCTCAGACATTGTTTAATACCACTTTTCCACCACTTTTCTAAATCGTTCAGGTGTGTGGTGGAGCAGAAAGATCTGAAAACTCTCATAATTGGCAAAGTGAACAATGTTATAAGTGGCAATGTTACTAAAGTACATTGTCTGCCTACAACTTAAATTTAGAAGTCCTATGAGTTTTGAAAACCGATTTAAAAGCTATTGTAATTTAATTCAGCTTCTTCATGCCATCACAAGATACCAGTAGTTATTTAATATATAACAAATAAAACTAGTTTCAATCAATTCAAACATGACATTTAATTAAATAAACTTGAACAAAATAAAATTATTTTAGATACTAACAGAGGACAAACGTAATAATAAACTGCCCAAAGCCAATGTGCAAATGACATACATATAAACCAGATCAACTGAACATGCATGTCTTCTCTGCATCCTGTAGAGTGCCCAAGTTTTGTTTTGTGTCAATTTGGCCAAACCAAGTTGTTATTGTTAAGAAACCTTTACTTGATGAGGACTATTATGTTAGTGTTTCCTGGTTTGACACCAGCAGGTTTAAAGGGTTAGTTCACTCAAAAAAAAAAAAAAAAAATCCGTTATTTACTTACTCTCAAACCAGTAACAGATATTTTTTAATGAATTCTAAGATATTTAAGTCCCTGGAAGTTCATTCCTTCAGAACTTCGATGCTTCAAACAGTTCATAAAGACATTCTTAAAGAAATTCATATGAATTGAGCAATTCAATCCAAGTGTTCTGAAGGAACATATAGCTTTATATGATGATCAGATTTAATTTAGACTTTTATTCACATAAACATAGATCAATGCACGCACATAGAGCACATCAAATATGGTCAACGGAAGCTCAAATGGAAGACGGAAATTTCTCAGGTTTAATTAAAATGTTCATTTGTGTTTCTAAGATAAACGTTTAATGGGTTTGGAATGACATGAGGGTAAATAATTGGGAGAACTATCCCTTTAAGGAGCCAATGCAGAGTAGTGGAAACATATGGAACAGTTTCAAATGGGCCCCTTGTCAGTGAATAATGGGCATAAGTAAGCAGTTCTTAACCAGAATAAGCAGCAATGTGTACTTAGCAGTCAGTCTTGCCACTGACGCCTGTGTGAGTGTGCTTGTGGTCATCTTGTTACTGACCTTCCATGTGTGATTGTGCTTGTAGTTATTTTGGTACTGACCTCTTGTGTTTATGTTTATGGTCATCTTGTTCTACTTTCTGTGCTATGACTGCACTCATGCGTTCTTTCAGATCTTCGTTCTCTCTCTTTAGCTCCTGAACCTCGCTGCTCTTCTCATCCAGCTGTCTCTCTAGTGACTGTAAGCGGTTTTGCTGCTTCAGATCCTGAGGAGGAGACAAATAAAGAGAGAGACGTGGAGTGATGAACCACTTGAGGTGGTATAAGTGTGTGTGTGTGTGTCTGTCTGTGTGGTTTGTATGTGTACCTGCTGCAGGGCCATCATTTGTGTGTGTGTGTGTATTTCGTTCTGAAGGTCCTCAATCTGCTGCATGTGTCTCTGGGTGACCTGTCTCACCCACTCAGTGTGCTGCTGGGTCAGCTCTGCCTTCTGCTTGTCTACACACACATATACACACACAGTTGGAAGACACATTAGATCAGACATGCCGTATGCGCTGTGTTCAGTCTTGCTCTACTTTAGTCGGTGGCACTAGATGGTGCTGTTGTGCAAAATGCAATACATAATCATCAACTCATTTTAAGGAATAAGGTTTTTTTCACACAAACTTGTTTTATATACCTTACTCATTATGACAGATACTGATAGTACTTACAATTAGCATCAATATTCTAATAAAGCCTTTAGAATATTTCTGCAAATACGGCAATCAGCATATTACGAATAAACCTTTTAATAAACAAAGATATCCTGCTATTCTCTTCTGTCTGCCGTTTGAATATTATTACGCTCCATTTTAGTCCTTTAATTAACATTCATTCTTATCCATATCCCTAACGATAGAAGATGAGGCTGAAGGATGAAGGAAAATGTAGGCCAGTAACCTTTTTTAAATAAGGAGAGTTATATTGATTCATGTTCATTCATTTTAATGTCTGTATTAAAAAAAAGAAATAAATATTGAAACTAATTTAAACTGAAATGCCATGGGTCAAAACGCTAATTTACTTCTAATGTGTTGCTGATTAGCTGTATTTATGTATAGTGCACAATATTCAGTATGTGTTATTTTGTTACACTTTTGTTCATGTGAGTTGTGTTAGATAATATGCACTGTCTTATGTCTTAGTGGTCCTCAACCTTTCTGACTCCATCACCCAAGGCCCCCAATTGTCAACGACAATATTTGAAGACCCACCAAGGTATTTCCGGTGTATCTATACTGACAAAGCTGTTTATTTTATTATTATTATTATTATTATTTTAAATTATTAAAATAAATACAGTCCATAATTGAATGTTGTTCATGGTTTCCACTTTAACCTTTTCAGATCTAGAAATCACAAATGTAAAATTCCTTCATACAGCATATTTGGGTTGTCCAATATCATGAGAACCCTGGTTCTTAAAAATTGTTAAGGGCACTAATTAAAATAAGACATATGATTTCAGCATATAGAGATATGCTTTCAGCTTATTTTAAACCTTGTTTTGTCTTATTTTACACCATCTTGCTGCCCCATTGGTAGTGTGTGATAAGGCCCCCAGCCCCTGGATGACTAGGGAAGATTGTTTGTGCATTTTTTGTAGAATAGACTTAAGTAGTATTATAGTATCTATAAGTAAGTATTATATCAAGAATGTGACTATGATATTTGCAAAAAACATTCTGTATGGGGTGTGATGGTTACCCAGCTGTAGTTTGTGCTGTGTGAGCAAGCGTTGTCTTTCCGACTGAAGTTCTTCATTGGCTTGTGCGTCCAGGGCCTGAAGAGCACGCTGGTGATTTAACCTTTCCACACGCAACAACTCCTCCTCTCGCTCACGCCACCCCCGCTTTTCCCTCTCCTCTTCCCTCTCTCCCGTAGCCTTTCCATCCTCCTCGTCCTCATCTTCCTCTTTTACCACCTACAGGACAACATAAAATAACTAACATTAAGAGTTCTTTCCACAGTTGTGTGTGTGTGTGCGCACTGTCATCATTTCAATGGTTTCTGTCCACACAGTCATTGGGATCCAAAACATCACTGGACCCCAATTTCTTGAATTATATGGAAGCATTTTTCAAAATATCTTTTTTGTTCCAAATGTATGAAGAAATACTCAGAGGTTTGGAATAACATGAAAGTATATGACGACAGAATGGTTTTTGTGTTTTTTTTTTTTAAATATCCCTTTAGCAGCTCTCTCAGTTTAATTGTTATTTATTATTAATGATTATTCATTAGTAATGATAAATATATTAATCATAAGAAATCTTTTGATCTCCCGACAGCCCTAGTGTATACGCACTTGTAACTGCTGCCTCATCAGTCTCTCTTTCTCTTGAATGGTGGAATGAAGCTGAGATCTGAGCGTGCTGTTCATATCTCTTGTCTTTTGGATCTCCTGCTTCATTCGTTCCATCTCTCCATTACCGTAGCGTCTCTCTCTCTCTCCTTCCATTTTCTCTGAGAGTGCTCTCCTCTCCTCCAACTACACACAGAGACAGTCAAATAATGCTGACAGCGTGAACAGTGTGTATGATGGGTCTGAGGAAACTGTCAGTGTGTGTTACCTGTGTCTGCAGTTCTTCAACTCTGTGTTGCCACTGTTGGTTCATCTTTCTGATCTCTTCCTCTCTTTCTCTCTTCATTTCCACAATCTGATCAGAGAACTGCTTCTCAAACTGTAGCCTATACACATACATTTGCATTTAAATGAATAAAATTGCACTCTAAACCCATTTTACACATTGTTAGAAACTAGGGATGTCAAAGTTAACACATTATCGCAAATGACTAATACGTATATACTGTACAATGGTTTAGTTCTGGTTCTCAATTTAATTGACCAATATGTGTTTGAAGACTTTGTTATATTATTATAATTGTATCCCTTTGTTTGTATTGCCTTTAATTGCCACAGTTGCTGATTGCTAAGTATCAGCATGGCTCTGATTCATCATAAGGCATGACACATTCAGAACAACAGCTCTGTTTGTTTTTTTGATTCTGCCAGAAAGTCTATAAAGGGTGTGAAATTATTTAATATTTGCATTAAATTACTGCAGATTAGCACTGAGGTAAGTGCATTGTGTGCTGTTGCAGAAAAATACAAAAACTAAATTCATCCATTTTGGGGCAGTAATACAAACTACGGTTCAAAAGTTTGTGGTCAGTAAGACTTTTTATTTTTATTTTTGAAAGACAGGATGCATTAAACTGATCAAAAGTGGTGATAAAGTTTATTTATTTATTTTTACAACATTTATTTTATTTATTTTTACTCTGTTGTTTGAACTTTACATTCAATGAATCCTGAAAAAAAAAGTTCCCTGCAGAACAAATGTTGTCAACATTTATAATAATAAAGAAATGTTTCTTGAGCACAAAATCAAAATCTTAGAATGACTTCTAAAGGATCATGTGACACTGAGGACTGAAGTAATGGCTGCTACCAGCACAAGAATACATTTGTTTAAAATTATACTACAACAGAAAAGAGTTATAATATTGCCAAATATTATTGCAATTTAAAATAACTTTTCATCTTTATTTTTAATCAAATAAATGCAGCCTTGGTGAGCGTAAGAAACATTGAGAAATCTTACTGACCCAAAAATTCATTAATAACATGAGTAAAATAAATCGCAATTAAATATTTTCATTAACAGACAGCTCTATTAGAAACACACATGTAATGTGAGCGAATTTCTCTTTCTGTCCCTTCATGTCTCACTTTCATTCTGACACACCTGATTCTCTCCTCTATACCATGATTGGACTGTTGTAGAATGTCTCTCTCTTGCTGTAGAGCAGAAATCTCTGCCTGTAACACTTCCTTCTGTGCAGCAAACTCCTCCTGTGGGAGACATAAAAAGAAAGGAGGACAAGGATGGATAGACTCATGATTGGAAGGAAAGATCCATGGATTAAGGAAGAAAAAGTAGAAGATCGGTTGCTAGGTGAATATTAACATCTTTCTTTCCTCTGGGCGGCACAGATCTGCTGAGATCAGCAGAACCTTGTGCTGCCATAAGGGAATTGCCGATCTGTGTGTGCTTGTGAGTATTTGTGATAGAGCTGCACAGTAATGGAAAGGGACATCACTGACACTTTGTCCACATGTCAAAGGGAAGAGTGTGTTGAGCAAAAAGGAGCGAGAACCTGTATTTGCTGCATACTGCTGTGTGTGTTTTCCAGTTCTTCTTTCACTCGTACACACTCCGGGCCACATGCTGACTGCCGCTCCACCTTTGCATACTCCTGCTCTCTCTCTTTTGCCCTTTCCTTCTCCTCTTCTCTTTCTCTCTCCAGCGTCTGAATCACCCCCTCCAATTTCGCCATCTGCAAGCCAATAAAACTTAGATCAGCAAAGACCTTAACAGCATGTGGAATCCACTCAAGTTTGATATAATTTATGTGGGCCATACAAAGAAAGTGATCTTCTGTTTTTAGAATAGAGTCTTTATTTAAAGCAACCTGAGGTTAAGGTTTTTTCTCAAAGGGATACAATGGGGATTGTTATAGGGTGTGTCTGAATCCATTCTCTAGATCAGTAGTAAGAGTAAATTGTTTTCTTACTACACTCAGTTACCCGTAATATTGTCAAAAGTAATGTTATTTAACCGGCAATGTTGTCACCATTTATGAAAAAAAAATTTTTTTCTGTTATTCACTGAGGTGTAATTTGTAATCATCTTTACTATATCATTCAAAAGTTTTCCAGTTCTGTTTTTTTTTTAAAGAAATAAATACTTTTATTTCATTGATCAATGTTACAAAATATTTCTATTTCAAATAAATGCTATCGCTTTGAATGTTCTATTCATCAAAACATTTGCCCCAAAATATTAAGCAGCCCAATCATTTTTAACACTGAGAATAAAAGGAAATGTATTAAAACAGAAAACAGTTATTTCAAATTCATAATATTATTGTCTTTAATGCATTTGCGATCAAATAAATGCATCTTGGTGACCATAAAAGACTTCATTCAAAAACATAAAAAAGTCTTACCAAACCCAAACTTTTGAATCATTATTGTGTATTACAAACTTTCATATTATACAGGAATTGAAGTTGTTGTTGAAGACTAAAAAGACCCATTTTCCCTTTTCATTAATGTTCTGCAATTTTATTTTTATTATATTTGTGCATAATGTCTGAATGCCATTATGTTTAAAGCGGGACAAGCACATAATTCATAATGGCACTGTTTTTTTGTAACGGCTACAATGAAGAAGCCCGATGGCATGTTCAATGATCCTGTTGATAAATAGCAAAAACATCTTAATGAGCTTTATAGGTGTCACAGGAAATTGAGTCCCAATTCACGAACAACCATTTTTGTCCCCGTAAGGTTGTGGACAGCAGGTCCTACGAAAGAGAGCTGCCAGTTAGACAGCAATGGTGAAGTGATTGAAATAGGAAATAGTCCTTTTTTAAGACATAAGCTATCACAGTTACCGTTTCTGAAACGGCTTTCAGGATTCATAAATCATTTTGCAGGTTCTATTTAATCCACCTGCACTGATACCGCCCATTATTTTGCAGTTTTTTGGAAGCACACATCAAATGGCATATTTATTAAGTTAAATCAGAAAAATGCATGACATCCTGTAAACATGTTAGCAGACGAGCTTTAGTAGATCATTTTAGTACTTTTTGGGTGTAGCTGCACACAAACCTAAGGGCAGTGTTTGAAACACTTGGAAACAAATGAGCCAGACGACCTAGTATTAGATTTTTCAAGAAATGTCCCTAGTGGGATTTTAACCTACAACCTTTTGTGCACCAACCTAGATCATTAAACACTAGGATACCACCACAATCCATACATTTAACTTGACTTAGAGCAAATGGGTTTCTGATAAATAGCAGAAACTGATGCTTGCTTCACTGCAACGCAGCACTAAAACAACAATCCTCTTCCTAGCTATCACTTATTAAGCATTATTTCGTTATCATAACCCAGTTCCAAGCCTGCTGGCATATTAGATGAAGCATTAGACGAAGCCCTGTGCCTTGGGCACTACAAATGTTCTTTGTGTTTTCTCATTTATCATGGTCATGTGGAGAGCTCTGGGCCTCTCAGTCTGCGTATTTAAGCAGAAGGACTGAGCATGCTCCCTTTGCCTGAGCTTCAAACCAATTTGAAAAAGCTTGATATGTATATAGTTCAAGTTATTTGTGGTGACCTGATTCATTAGTAGGTCAACAATGTTATGCAAACATATCCAAGATTGTTTTGGCTTTTAAGAGGAAAAGCAAAAGACAAATGTAGTGGTATTCTTTGCAGTAACTTACCTCTCTGTTGGACAGCTGTAGTTGGTTGTGTAGCTCTTCCCTCTCTGTCTCTAAAGCCTTTCTCTCTTCTTCTCCGGTTTTCATCTGCTCCTCAATCTGTAGTCAAACCAACATTATAATACTAGTATCTCTTAATTTCAATAATATTTCAACAGATCTTTTTAATAGTGCTTTGCTGGTTACTTTTTAAATTGTTTTAAAGAAGGCATATAGTCTACATCTTTGCAGCTGTTTTTTTTTTTTCCTTGCCTTATATTGCATTTAAGGTATACTCTTTTCTCAGTTCATACATTCCATGGCAACTAATATCATGAAATCGGTGTCACAACATTCAGGCACTACTGTTTGAGCTACAGGAACACTTACAGGAACACTTTCTTGTAGCAAAATATTAATTAAATATTACAAACATTTTCCACCCTTTCTAACTTTTAGAATTAGCTCTACAAAAAAGAAAATTTATCTTGTAGCAAAATATTAATTAAATATTACATAAACATTTTCCACCCTTTCTAACTTTTAGAATTAGCTCTACAAAAAAGAAAATTTATTTCATTTAATTTTAAACCGTCTTTTTTCCTTTTGTGGAACACAAGCCAAGATTCTGAGCAGAATGTTGCTCAATTCCATTCAACAAGATCTACTTGTATTTCAGTCTTTTACATTAGAAGCACATGAGTTGTATTGACCACTTTTATAATGTGTTTATGCTATTTTGTTCTTTTTGGAGTTCGAAAGCCCCTGGTTCATTACATGAAAGAGGGTGAACATTTTCCTTTTGTGTTACATGGAAGAAAGAAAGTCATGTAGAAATGAAACAAAGGGTGAATAAATGATGTTTTATTTTTTGGTCAGCTAAACATTTAAATAGGCCGTTTTTAGCTTCTGTACCTTTAAGACTTTTTATGCGACTAACTTGTTATGATATGATGGCTAATCTCTGCATGTTCATAAGGGTGGGCCAAGTTTCTGAATGCCGAATATGCGTCATATGTTAATGTGATTCTGATTTCAGAATGACCCATTTTTGCAGCTTAGTTTCCATAATTGGTATGAATGGACTTGGGCTTGGAGATTTGCATTGTGAATAATAATGTGTGTCTATAAACAAAGCACAAAGAAAATTATTTGTATTTCCCCCGTAACAATAAAGCCACACTAATATAGATGGGTAAACGTACAGATTATATTCATTATATATTCTCTTAAGATATTCTTAAAATCCCATGCTCAGTCTCTGCCTTTTTTTATTGGAAAAAAGAACATAAAAACTTTCGACATTTAAATATTTCCAAATGAAATCAAATCAGAAAGTCAGTGCCGATTGCCCACCTTTCACACCAGTAGTAACAGGCGCAAATGAGAAGGTATGAAGTTATTAGCAAAGCTAGTGTGTCTGTAAGTTCACATGAAAACCGCAGTTGAAATCTGTCGTACCTGCTGCGTCTTCTTTTTCTCTGCATCCAGCATTGTGTGCGCTTGCCGCAGCTCACTGGCATGTTTGCGTATCACTTCTTCAAGTGCTTTCCGAAGCTGCTCTTTCAGCCTTACTTTCTCTTCTTCCATCTTCTGCTGAACCCGTTTCTTCTCTTCTTCCAGCTCCTGTCTGTCATTCTTTCTTTCGTTCTCCACCTCCTGCTGAAGGCGTCTGATCTCCTCAGTGTGAGCTCGCTGTAGCTCCAGACGCATAGAGGATAGAGCATCTGCATGCTAAAACACACACACATGACTCTTAATGATATAAAACTGTAATCGTGTAGTTTCAAAAGAATGACACTACGCCTTTTAAGCCTCTGGTGTGTCAGTTGTGATGTTTTAAGATGTTCAAAGGGCTTGGCTGATCTTTCTCTGCATACAAACGCTTTTCAAAGAACATTTTAAGGTGTGCTTTACTCATTTGTATTTGTGCGTCTGAGATGGCAGGCCTCATTTGGGATGTGATTTCACAGCATTTCACCATGTGGTTTATGTGTTCTTGTATGCTAGAGGTGCTGTAGAGAACAGTACAGCTGTTTAAAAACAGCAGCACGATTTTTCTGTCTGAGATGAATTTTAGGTACTGTAAAATATTTCTTTAATAGTACTGACAAAACACTGAAAATATGTCTTGTGTGAACGGCCCCTAAATCTACCTCGGACAGACTGACAAACTTGATTGCAAAAAGTGAACGTCTGTGGACTGTAGGCTTCTGTTCAGTGATATGGAAGTAAAACTAACCTATGGATATATTTATTTTTAAAGCAACCTTTTATTTTGTCTATTTAATTATTTACTAGCCTCTCTTTGAAATATTTTCTACCAAATATTGTTTTTGAAATATTGAAGCTATTAATCTGATTAATTATTTAGCATATCTGATTAATTTGATGTCTAATGATGACAAATATAAGTACACAAGCCTTTCACTGATCTGTACTGTGCATGTGCACCTGACTTGCTCTGTAGCTCATTCTCTTGCAGTAATAATCGTTCTTTGGCTACAGCTAACTCCTCCTCTGCCTTCTTTGCCACAGCCTCAGCCTCGGCCACCCGGTGACGCCCATCCTCCAACTGATCCTCAAGGTCCTGTAAAAGAAATGAGTAATACGAATCAGCATAACTATTACAATTGCTTATACTTAAGCTAGGTCTACACTACACAATTTTCAAAGTCATCGGATTAATGCTCCTTTCAGTCGTTTGCATGTTACATGACGGATCAGCGACTGGGGGTCACACATGACACAATATTTCACTTGGATGAATCCCCGACCACTCTGTCTTGTGTAAAAAAATGGAAGCGCGAGAAGTGATACAGGGATGTAAGGCTATGACTCCTCCCCCTGAAATTTCCCTTGCCCTGTTTCTTGCTCTCTCATTGGCTGAAGGTCATTGGCGATGACATTTCCAGTCAAAATACATTGCAAGGCTCTGAGCATAGGCATCGTATCGGCACTTCTCTCAGATCACCTCATTCAATCATCACTCATGTGAATGAGCACAGATCTTCCTCAGATTTTGGGCTTTTGTCCACAATTTATGGCCTAAAATTGTGTAGTCTATACCTGGCATTAGGGTTAGAAGGAAATCCCTAACCATAGGTATTAACCTGCAAAGCATAACTTGTACTGTTAGTGATATGCACATGAACGATATTTCGTGAAATCGTGAAGATCACTGAAGAGAAAATATCATAGACTTGCACTGAAGGAAGCACTAAATCCTTCTGTATTCTTCTTAGCTGTTATTTTCTTCTTTTTTTCCTAACTTAAGAATAAAATTAAGAATATGTTGTATTCATTTTGTATCCCTTTTCGTAAGAATTTTTTTTTTTTTTTTTTTTCAAGATTTCTTGGATCGCCAATGCCATGCAATCAGAAAACCCCAAAGCATGTCATTCTCTTCTTAAGAAAAAAAAATGTTCTTAAGAAGATATGTGATAACTTCTCAAGAATTTTTCGAGAATTGCACTTTGGAACAATCTTATGAACTTCCTAGAATTTATTTTATTATTCACTTTCTTAACTTCTTTCTTAAGAAGATTTTCATGAGAATATCACAACTACCCAGAACACCCTAGAAACCACATAGCAACACGCTACAAACACCTCAGAAACTGCATTGCAACAACCTGACAAACACCCTAGCACCACTCACATTTTCTTAAGAAACTAAAAAATGTAGTTGTCCATTATTCTGCTGGATCCTCTTATTGAATGATCCTGCAGCAGAAATGAACAACCATAACGGCATCATCTGTCAGGCCCATGAAGCCCAAGATGACTTTAATCAGTCAATTCTGGCCGCCTCATGAACACTTTGAGCCCACAAACCTTTGATTACATCACAGCAGCTGCTCTGAGTTTGCTGATCTGAGGTGCCTCTGATTAATTTTCTGTCAAGGATGTCGTGCCAAAGCAGAGAGGGTGTTACTCATCTCACTCTGTGCCTGGCATTTTTAGGCACATCTAATGCGCATTAGCCGCAGTGTATGTAAAAAGCTGCATCAGAGACGGTGGAGTCAATGTTGCATGCCTAGCAACTCTTACTGATTTAATCACTTGGCTTTATCCTGTTCTAAATACTAAGTGTAACGACTTACTTTTGTGTCCCACTTAAAAAAAGCCTATGTTATTTTTATATTCTGCAGGTTCTGTGCAGCACTTGCTGTAGAAAAACCGACTACAAATCTGTGGGATATTGTCACAGACTGTTTAAGTCGGGTATGCCATCTGTTTCTACACAGCTGTGTGTGTCTGAGTAATGGTAATTGTGGGTGTTTGTCTGATCCCTCTAATCTCTGTCTCAATTAGATTCGGAAGTGTCAGTCACAGCAGTAATTACTGCCCCCTTACACTGAGACGAACACCCCGCTGAAAGGTCAGTTACAAATGGTCAGTCAAGTGAATTTATGTGAGATGTCTTGTAAAGCAATACTGGTTTGTGTGTACATAATGAGTGTTTTGTTTTTGCTATGTATAAATAGAAACATTTATATTCGCCACATACATCTTCATGAATTATCAGGCCTGGAAATCACAATTTTTTGTTTTTCCATGATAATAATGTAAGACGAGCTTGTGGTTGAAATTTTAAAAAGTGTCAAATTTTATATTCAGTTTTTATATCATTTGTATTTCATTAAACCTAATTATTCTCACTTTTGGCTGGTTCTGTCTCCACAGCGGATCACCTGCATATTTATTTGGCATATGTTTTATGTCGGATAACAAAAATAAAATCTAAATATACTGAATGTCTATTATATGTATATTGTATATTAAATAGAATTATGCACTAAAAAAAGTTAATAAATGCTGATAAAATTACAGCAAATCTAATGGTCATAAATTGACACTTAAATAATAATTTGTGTATATATATATATTTATAAATAATACAAATTTAATGAAAAATATGAAACCATAATAACTGTGGCCAAAACTGCTACTGGTGTCCATTAAAAAAAAAACATTCTGACATTTTTATATGACATTTTATCTATATGTGACCCTGGACCACAAAACCAGTCTTAAGTCGCTGATATATATTTTTTTTTAAGTAAAGTATGCATAATGCACAATAACCTAAAATAAAAATTTGATTAACCTGGAGTGGGCAAAAGTGGCAAAAGGTTCATTTGGACCCTGTTGGACCCACATGTGTACCTCTACTCTCTCCTGAAGTTTGCTGCAGTGTCTGTTGCTCTCATTCAACCTCTGTTCTTGAACCTCCAAGTCTGTCTCTGCTTTTCTCAGCCTCTGCTGAAGTGTTGCATTCTGGGACTTGCGGTTTTCTTGCTCTCTCTGGTGCCACTGATTGATGTGTTCATTGAGGCTCTTTTGTAGTGTCTTCTCAGCTGCCTTCTGCTCCTCCCTCCTCTCTTCTTCCATCTCCTTCACTCTCTTCTTCCACTCCTCCACATCTCTCTTCCATTCCTTCTCCACTCTCTCTTTCTCCTCCCTCAGAGCCTGTAGCTCCTTTCTTACCGTTTTCAACCTTTCTTCACACTCCTCCTCTACTCGTTGTCTTTCCTGTGACTCTCGATTCCTCTCCTCCATCTCTCTCTTCCTCTCCTCCTCCACTCTATGCATCTTCTCCTCCTCCTCTCTCTTTCTCTCTTCATCTCTGGCTCTACGTAGCTCTTGGCACTCATTCTCCAAGCGCTTGTTTTCTTCCTGTGTTTGTTGCAGTAATTTGTGTTGGTTGTCTCTATCTGTCTGCAGGTTCTGGTAGTCTATGCGCAGATCTGATGTCTCTTGGGTTAACACGGCTATGCACTCCGCATACTCTATTTCAGCCCTCTGTCCACGCTCCTCCACCTGAAATGGATACACATCCTAAGAAAATGAAGTGATACTCTCCATGTTGTATTTAATATACTTATAATGAGTCCATTTACAGAATACGTGTGTATGTGTGACCATTTTTGTTTTTACTTCCTCTACGGTGGCCTGCAGCTCTAGAAGGCGTGTCCTCAGAATAAATGCTGACTCCTCCTCTTCTTCATCCTGACCTGTGGTTGGCTGGAGGCTGCCCTGTGTCTCCGTGGCAACACGGCGTAGTGACTGCAGAGTTGCCTCTTGCTCCTCATTCTTAGTGTTTAAAGAATATATCACCTATGCATAAAACACACACACATAAATATAATTAAGTTATAATGGCAAGACAAGGATTGCAGTCCACGTGTGTATGTTAATTTCATGCTCTTAAAAATAAAGGTTCTTTATTGGCATTTATGGTTCCATGTAGAACCTTTCCATGAACCTTTCAATGCACAAAATGTTCTTTATAGTGAAAAATGGTTCTTTAGATTATAAAATGTTCTTTGCGCTAAGAAAAAAAAATGGTTCTTTTAAGAACTGTTCATTGAAAGATTCTTTGGGGAAACAAAAATGGTTCTTCTGTTGCTGCGAAAACCCCCTCTTGGAACCTTTATTTGTAAGAGTGTAGTTCCAAACCTATAGCGCTAAACAAAGAGTCTTGTTCTCACTGATGAAATCTTTCACCTCTCTGATTGAACCAGTCATACACCCACAGTCTGCAGTTACTGAGCTGCAGTTTATCTAGTACATGTGTGTCTGTTTACGCTCTGCAGATGTCTGTGTTAACCTTCTACGAGTGCTTGCGATTGGTTGTGCACAGCTGTTGGACTGTGTTTGGCATTTTCACATTAGTGTCCCCTGGCATTTTTCAAGCATTAGAGGCACTAATCCCTCAACACAAATAATTGTTGTGAGAATGGTTATATATCTTAGATAAATTATCTAACATGAAATGAAAACAACATGAAAACGTAATCCAACAATTTTGACAATCTGTTTCCCAAGTCTCACTTCCCACATTATGCGCACAACTCAAATAACCTTATAATATGTTCTCCGTTACAAAAAAAGTAACATTCTGTGAGGTTCGCAAGTTCTCAAGAAATAATTAATTGACACCTAAGATTAAACATTAATTGCACCTTTTCTGCAGTAAATTATTTATGTTTACAACATTCTTACAAATACAGTGTGATGACTTTATTCTTGAAGCTAAATCATTATATATATATATATATATTATTCCAAAGACAAATGCTATTGTTTGTACAGAGATTGTATTTTTTTACATTCGTAAATCCTCCCCAACCAACCCAAAACAGACTGCCTATTATAGATAATAATAATAATAATAATAATAATAATAATGATGATGATAAAAGAAAACTAAAATAAAACAAAGATAACAAAGATGCAATAGTTGAATAATAACAAGTAATAATAATAAGTAATTGGATACTACAATCAGGTATAATACAGTGTCATTTCACTGTGATGAACAACATAAACCCTACATAAGGGAGGGGCGAGAATAAGAAGAAATTGCAATAAGAATATAAATCCCATTACTCCCCAGGAAGTACATTTATATCAGAGAAATGTGATAATAAGGGTTGCCAGACATAAGAGAATTTATGGGAACCTCTAATTGAATATTTAATCTTTTCCAAGTGTAGGTATAACATCAAATCCTGAAGCCAGTGTGATGCTTTAGGCGGATTTGTAGATTTCCAAAGTAATAAAACTCGTCTGCGAGCCAATAAGGATGCAAAGGCAATAATGTTTAGTTGTCTTTGAGTCAGACTCGATTCATCGCCTGGAACACCAAATATTGCAAATTCAGCACATGGCTTCAGCTGTACTTCACACACTTTAGAAAGTGTATTGAATATGATTGACCAGTAAGCTGTAAGTGTAGGGCACATCCAAAACATGCGAGTCAGGTCCGCTTCACCTGTGTGACACCTTATACAGGTCTTGTCAAAGGTAGGATTAAAAGAGGCAATCCATGTTCTGCTTAAGTGCATACGGTGCAATACTTTAAACTGTATTAAACTCAATCGGGCACAAGAGGTACTCCTATTCACTCTACATAGGGCATTGTTCCAAAGTTCCTCTCAAAATACTACTCCGAGCTCTTTCTCCCATCTGCTTCTAATCTTACACTTTTTAAAGACATGATAATTGTATATATTCTTGAAATAAAGCCTTGTAGATGAAAGTGTACTTCTAACAGAGAGTCAGCAGCAGAAGACTTTGAGGAAATGTTTGGGAATGATGGGCTTTGAGCATTCACAAAATGACGTATCTGAAAATAACGGAAAAGGTTATTTTTTGATTAAGATTGAATTTGGAATGCAGATCATTAAATCTTGCAAAAAGACCATCAATATAAAGATGTTCTTCTCTTGCCACCGTTTAAATGCAGAGTCTAGTTTGGCAGGGAGGAATGCATGATTATTGCAATTGGGTTCTGAAGCAAAAGTGCTTGTCTTAACTTCAAATGCTGGCGTAGCTGAGTCCATATTTTAAGAGTGACGTGAACAACTGGATTTGTTGTGTGTTCTGCTATTTTAATAGGTAAACTATGAAGGTAGAATGACGTCAAAAAGATTTGCATGTGCAGGGATTTCGATTCTGTTTCATACCAATCAGTACCTCCTGGTGAGCGCATCCAATAGATTATCTTTTGGACATTATCCGCCCAATAATATTAAAAGTTAGGGAGAGCTAAATCTCCGTCACTCCTATT
Organism: Sinocyclocheilus rhinocerous; assembly: GCF_001515625.1. Classification (NCBI taxonomy): domain Eukaryota; kingdom Metazoa; phylum Chordata; class Actinopteri; order Cypriniformes; family Cyprinidae; genus Sinocyclocheilus; species Sinocyclocheilus rhinocerous. The sequence continues at coordinate 21,868 of NW_015632558.1, forward strand.
TTTCTGGAGAAACTCTTTCCTGAATCCTAGGGGTCTTCCCATCCCATAAAAACGGGAAATAAGTTTATCTAATGTGTTGAAAAAGGCTTTGGATAAGACGATAGGGAGGCACTGAAATAGATATAAAAATCTAGGAAGAACTGTCATTTTAACACAGTTCACCCTGCCAACCAAAGACAGATGGAGAATCTTCCATTTTACAAGATCAGATTTAAGTTTAATCAATAGAGGAGTAAAATTATAGTCCTTTAAAATTGTGTGTGATATTAATACCCAGATATTTAAACTCAGACCTTGCCATGCGAAAGGGAAACACGGAGTCAGGCATATGCCTGGCAAGTGTATTAACAAGCATGCACTCACTTTTGGAAATATTCAACTTGTAGCCCGAGAAGGTCCCAAAATTGTGCCAGACTTTGATAATATCATTGATGCATGATAAAGGATCTGAAATGTAAAGAAGCAGGTCATCAGCATATAATGAGAGCTTATGTTCGACACCCCACCTTATATGCCATGAAAAGAGAGTGTGGATTTTAATGCTATAGACAATTGTTCAATTGCAATTGTAAATAAAAGGGGGCTTAATGGGCACCCCTGCCGAGTGCCGCTTGAGAAAGAAAAAAATTTTGTTAGTAACCACGGAAGCAACTGGAGAAGTATACAACAGGTGAATCCATTCAATAAATCTGGTGCCGAATCCAAACCTATCCATAGCGAAAAAAAGATAATCCCATTACACTCGATCAAATGCCTTTTCGGCATCTAATGATACTACAATTTCAGGGGTGTCTTGAGATGAGGGTGGGGGTGTAAATAACAATTAAGAGGCGACGGATGTTGGAAAATATGTGCCGACCTTTTATAAAGCCGGTCTGATTTGCTGAGATGATATTGACTAGGGGAGACTCTAAACGAATAACCAGTAATTTTGCTAAAAGTTTGACATCTGCATTTAACAAAGAAATTGGTCGATAGGAACTACATTGTGTTGGGTCTTTCTGTGGCTTTAACAAAAGTGTAATCAATGCTTCGGTAAGGGACTTTGGCAGAGTTCTTTGAGATAAAGAATGTTCAAACATACTGAGAAGGAGTGGAGATAATTTAGCGGAAAACTTCTTATAAAATTTGATGGGAAAGCCATTGGGGCCCGGGGGCCTTGCCGCTCTGCAATGCTGATATGGCCTCAGATATTTCTTGCAGCTGAAAGGGGGTGATCTAAGTCTTTTTTATGTTCTAATGAAATAGTGGGGACATTTATTTTATCAAAAAACTACCAATTAAGATTGATCCTTAGGTGTTTCTGATGTATAAAGACTAGAATAAAAGTTCATAAAAATGTTGTTAATTGTAAGGTGATCAATTGTCAATTCCCCAGCATCGTTTGCGATTTCAGAAATGTGTGGTGCTGATCACCTGGATTTAAGTTGATGGGCTAAGATATATAAGATATATACATATACATACATACAAACATACGTGTGTGTGTGTGTGTGTGTGTGTGTAAAACAGTAAAGCCCAACATTTGTTCCCAAACCAGTTAGTCCTTACTGAGTGGTAGTTTAATTAAGGCTAAATTTCCAACCCTGTCACCCATACTGCATTATTTTTCAGTTTAACTTAAATTTAACTTTATTTAAAACTCCAGTCCGCAACTTTTGGTGCTCTAGCGGTTAATAAGCAGAACTGCATGCATCTTGTGGAAGAACATTGTAGCCGGAGCTACTTCTCTCTGTTTATATCTATGTCGAGTCACGCAGGTACTGGGCTACTCCACAGCGGTGCTGATTTTGTAAAAATTAAAAAGCACACACACAAGATTATAAACTGCATTATTTTTGTAACAGTTGAAAAAATTTAAAGTTCTTACTAAGTGAACAGAAAATAAAATAGCTACTCCTTTCACTGACCATTTGTCAAAAAAAAATTTTTTTTTTTTTAAAAACCCTGTTTGCAGAAAGTGTCGTTTCATAACACAGTGTAATCTGTGAGTAGCGTTTGTGTATTTGTGTCTGAATGTGTAGGCATATGAGAGAGTCCTAATATTATGTGTCACTTTGGCTATCCATCAATGTGTCCTACCCACAAGTCCCCATGCCTGGGGTGTCATCAGATTCCCAACGTCTCACTCATCCCTCCAGCGGGTCGTGTGCTACCATGACGCCTGACTGTCTGTCGTTAATCGCCACCGCAGCAGAGCTGGACATTCCGTATGATAAACTGCCAGGAAGCTGTCTCCTTCTCACCCATCTTTCTCTCTCCACCTCTTTTCCTGTCCCCCACAGTGTTTCTGTAAGCCGACCACCTTCTCTCTTTCTCTCTCTCTCTCT
>NW_015632558.1:24499-27290 GCF_001515625.1 Sinocyclocheilus rhinocerous
TCTTGTGGAAGAACATTGTAGCCGGAGCTACTTCTCTCTGTTTATATCTATGTCGAGTCACGCAGGTACTGGGCTACTCCACAGCGGTGCTGATTTTGTAAAAATTAAAAAGCACACACACAAGATTATAAGCTGCATTATTTTTGTAACGGTTGAAAAAATTTAAAGTTCTTACTAAGTGAACAGAAAATAAAATAGCTACTCCTTTCACTGACCATTTGTCAAAAAAATTTATTATTTTTTTTTAAAAACCCTGTTTGCAGAAAGTGTCGTTTCATAACACAGTGTAATCTGTGAGTAGCGTTTGTGTATTTGTGTCTGAATGTGTAGGCATATGAGAGAGTCCTAATATTATGTGTCACTTTGGCTATCCATCAATGTGTCCTACCCACAAGTCCCCATGCCTGGGGTGTCATCAGATTCCCAACATCTCACTCATCCCTCCAGCGGGTCGTGTGCTACCATGACGCCTGACTGTCTGTCGTTAATCGCCACCGCAGCAGAGCTGGACATTCCGTATGATAAACTGCCAGGAAGCTGTCTCCTTCTCACCCATCTTTCTCTCTCCACCTCTTTTCCTGTCCCCCACACTGTTTCTGTAAGCCGACCACCTTCTCTCTTTCTCTCTCTCTCTCTGTCTGTCCCCTGACTCCCCTTTATAACTTTCACCTTCGATCAATTCCCTGCCTCTCACTTTCTCTCTCCCTCTCAGTCCTTGAACATGAACTCTCATGTTTTACGGTGCACAGAATAAAAGGGAAAGTAATGTCATATATCTGTACGACTGAAACGTCTGCTAGCTTTATATAGAGCAACAGCACTCATAACTTAACTAGCAGACCGGAATGGACTGGGACAGGGAGAAAATTAGGATAAACAGCAGATTATAGGAATTGATTTTTTGTTTACATACATTACTATTTTAAATAGAAAGTGCTGAAACACCTGTCTCTCTCTATCTATTTGTCCTTGTTTTCATTCTCTGCAAACATGGCACCCTGCCTGACTAAGCTCCATACTAATGAAATCTGATACATGCTGTCTTGCTTTCCTTCTCCCTCCTTAACAAACACAAATGATAGAAGCATCTGTGTCTGTTTCTCTACCCATTTGTCCGCATTTCAAAAACTGCTTATGCCATTTCTGACACGGCTAGTGAATTTATTGAGTCGGTGCATTTGTGTGAAGGCCTGTTTACACGAAGAACAATAACTATAAAGATAACTAAAACGATAACTGTTTTAGCGTCCACTCCAACACATGATAACATTCAGTTTTTTCTAAGCATGTGCCGTTTTAAAAGCTGTTTAAAGTCAAATAGATTCAGTCAATGTTTTTATCATTTATCAGCTGGAAAGAAAAAAAAAAAACATTCTGAAAAGTGGTTCCAAAAATACCATTCATCTGATCCGTTATACTGTGGACTTCCTTATTTTCATATATTTAGAATGATTATTAAAACTTTATAGTTAGTCATCATTATTATCATTAATGTGAATGACCCTTAACCTTACAAAAGTCTGTTAAACATGGCTGTTTAGCTACTGTGAGTAACCTAACCACATTTTGTCTGTCTAATGTTTGCAGCCTAGCCAGGTTTTTGACATTTTCTGGCCAAGAACTCCCCAAGTGGCCATCTGATATGTAAAATGACCAACCACTGTTTGTTTTGGTTTATCTGATATAGATGAACGGTTGTACAGGAAACAACCATTTATTAATGGAAATTTTTGCATACATTGAGATTACAATTTCTATTCACCCAAAAGTAAGAAGTATTGATTTTTTTCACAGATAGAAATCTGCTTGAAATATTTAGTTTGCTTACTTCTATGTGAATCCAGCAAAACTCTGAACAGCTTTCAAAGATGTGAAGCAACAGACATCACAAACATTTGACAAATCCAGTGATTAGTTATTCCTCACAAATGTTCATAATTTCAACCTGGTACCTTTTAAATATCTGCCAGAATTATAAAAAGATGCAAAGTTAGGTTGCAGTCACTCAAAGCAAACAATGCTTTCTCAAAAGCATTGTTAGCCAGCTCAGCTATGGCCGCAAATTCTATTCTTACAAATATAGTTCAACAAGTCAATGTTTTCCAAAATCATAGTTCCAATGCGAACTCTTTGGTTGGAACTCGACCTGAGGTTAGAAGCATAATTTCTTGCAAGTATGAAATATGGACTTCAATATATCATGCTATTAAAGAAAAAAAGCAAGCTAATATACAGTACATTCTATATATTTAATTCCATTTAAATTATATATACATTTCAGTCTAAATATTTTAGCCTCAGCTTTAATCAGCACTGTTTTGAAGAGTCTGTAATGTATGTGCATACATTTGTATGAGAATGAATCAAACATCAAGCAGCAAAATGACAGGTAACAAATATAGTTAAGAAGTCCTTTTTTATTACAGTAGCATCTCAAAGAAATTACGTTGTGGAGAAAGCGGCTGACTAAATGAACCATAAGTGTATGCCAATTATATACTGCATATTAATGTGTTGTTTGTGTAAATGAACTGCAAAAAATCTCACATTAATTGTCATTTTTTAATTGATTAACAAGCTAAATTAATTTCTCCACCACCTGTGTTTAATGTAATTAATGACAGTCCTATATTGGTAAACTAAATGATAAACTCAACATATGTAACAGTTAGCTGTGAGTTGCGTTGTTGTATGGGAAACACACCCCTGATTGGACCTTAAAGTGTTCATAAGTTTTTTTAGCATTTAGTGTCATGCCACCCATGACATTCCCATCATGCTCTTATATTAA
>NW_015632558.1:27300-30084 GCF_001515625.1 Sinocyclocheilus rhinocerous
AACACATTTTATTTTTAGCATTTAGTGTCATGCCACCCATTTTAGCCGCATCATGCTCTTATATTAATAATAGACTGAAGTAGATCAAATCTCCTATGCTCCTGATTGGTAAAAATAGTGTGGCTTGGTGTGTAGCATTACTAAGTGTCAAAAAAGCTGAGCCGAATGTAGAGAGGGTATGACTCACACATCTGTTCTAATAGACACACACACACACACACACGCACGCACGCACGCACGCACACACACACACACACACACACACAGCTAAAGATATCTATTTACATGATGATAGAGAGAGGGATTCCACACAGCTGTGACATTCAAGCTCATAGGCATACTCTCACATACACACTCCTGCATGCATATATACACACACACAGCATGGCAGGTTTGAATTTCGAGCCCTGACCTTTTGTTTAGCAAGACACCATTTTTTTAATTTGACAAGAATAAAAACAAGGCTTTGAGGGACATATGTACAGCACGTTCATTAGCTTGTACTGTTGCACATATACCTGGGTATCCAACATTCAAAAAAAAAAATGCTTTCCAAAAATCTATTCCACGTCCATAGAAAAGGCTTACATCCCCACAGCCTTGTTTTCACTCTCAGTAAATATGGCATCTTCCCTAATAAAATAGGCATACTCTCACATACACACTCCTGCATGCATATATACACACACACAGCATGGCAGGTTTGAATTTCGAGCCCTGACCTTTTGTTTAGCAAGACACCATTTTTTTAATTTGACAAGAATAAAAACAAGGCTTTGAGGGACATATGTACAGGCCGTTCATTAGCTTGTACTGTTGCACATATACCTGGGTATCCAACATTCAAAAAAAAAAATGCTTTCCACAAATAAATTCCAAGTCCATAGAAAAGGCTTACATCCCCACAGCCTTGTTTTCACTCTCAGTAAATATGGCATCTTCCCTAATAAAACCTGATACATACTCTCTCACTTCCCTTCCCCTTAACAGTTCCAAATGACTGTGTATGCATTAGCCATTAATAGTGTATAGATATTAAAGCCTTTAACCTCTGTTTTCACACTTTATAAATGGCCAAGAGGGTCATCATTTTTCACACAGCGACAGATATAGTTATCGCTATTGATTTTATCATACATCATCAAGGTGCAGTTTAACAAAAAATACATAATTCAAACTGAAACTCCAGAGGTTGACAATATAGGGAAGTTTGTGTAAATGCATTTGCTTCTATTAAGAAGTTCTTCGTTGCTAAACTAAATTTTGTGCTCATTTACTTTTAATTTCATGTGTTCAGTGTGTGGGCTATGCTGTAGGTTGTTTGATCTTTTGGTATTTTAATGTATGTTTTTTATCCAAAGTGACATTTGAATGTACATTTTTGGATGTACAGTATTATTGTACATTTTGTATATTTAAGTGCTCTATTCCAAGGCCATAGAGAATACAAGATTTTAAGCCTTATTTTAAGCAATATTTGAAGAGTTTGCAAAAACAGATAACTCTGTTAACAATTTTAACAATTATGTTAAATGTAACAATGTAACAATTTTCAAAATTCATGTTTTTTCATTCCGATTAATGTCAATCAAACTGTAGTTTGGTTATTCTGATTAGGTAAGAAATAACAAAAAAATACAGCTAACTAACAAAATAAAACACAATAAAAACATGGTAACATAATAAAAAACATGATTTTTGAAAATTGAAAAAAATAAAATGGAGTTATCTGTTTTGCAAATAAACTCTTCATTTTTCTTTTACAGTTCTAATAAAGATGACCAAAAATGATAAGGGTTCAAAAAAGTAAAGGCCCAAATGACTATGTATTAGCCATTAATTGTGTGTAGATAATACAGCCCTTAACCCTAATGTATTTATAGTTATTCTTCATTGTTGGCCAAGAGGACAATCATTTTTCAGGCAGTGTCAGATAGAATTATGGCTATTGAATTTATCATACATCATCAAGGTGCAGTTTAACCAAAATGCATCATTCAAACTGAAACCCCAAAGTCCAGAGGTTGACAGTATAAGGGGAGGTTTCTGTAAATGTGTTTGCATCTAGGAAGTTGTGTTTCATCAATAAATTGTGTTTAATTTTGTTCACATACATTTAATTTAATGTGCTGTGAAACACATTGTTTGGTCACTTGCATATACCTTTTTATCCAAAGTGACAACCAGTATTGTAATTGTCTACACTTTTCTATTACAGTCCTAAATATAGCCTTACACCTTTAAGTAGCCTACATGTAAATGATTTAGCGTAAAATATCCGCAGTAGCAAAAAGAGACATTTGTGTGTTTGTGTGTGTGTGTGTATGTATGTATGTAGACACACATCTGCGGATGTGTGAACGGATATCTAGAAAACAGATAATTCAGATAAAGAGTCCCGTTAGTTGAGTATTAAAATTACGCACTTACCTTTGTCAACTGTGCTATTTTCTTGCACATTTTCGTGTGCATTTGATAATCATACAGTTCCTGCTCTGCATTCACACCACTGGGGATATCCGCAATAGCGGTACCGTTACATGCACCGCTGCCGCCGGGGGGTTGGTTCATCTTCCCAGAGCTGGAAGCCATGATAACCCGTTAGAGCACGCTGATTAATCACAAACTGGGCTGCGCAACGCCCTGGTTGCCTCTACGAGATGCTGAAGGTAGAGTCCTTACGACAGCCGAAAGCATTGTGCATGCTGCAGCGACCGGCGAACAGCCTCCCGCTCCGCCGTGAAGCTGCCTCCGGTGAGTTCACAGCGCACAAGATAATGCCAT
>NW_015632558.1:31691-33329 GCF_001515625.1 Sinocyclocheilus rhinocerous
CAATCACAAGCTGGGCTGCGCAACACCCTGGTCGCCTCTACGTGAACGAGATCCTGAAGGTAGAGTCCTTACGACAGCCGAAAGCATTGTGCATGCTGCAGCGACCGGCGAACAGCCTCTCGCTCCGCCGTGAAGCTGCCTCCGGTGAGTGCACAGCGCACAAGATAATGCCATCGCCGCCCCGCGGGACACGACTCACTGACGGCATGTGCCCCCAGCCCGGACACCTGTCTCTCACCCGGGGCGTGACTACAGTCTTACATTACGAGTCACGGGCGGGTCACACTGCAGTGTAATCATGGCCCCTCCCATGAGCACCCAAACGCCCAAGAGCACAACAAACATAAACTCGCGCAATTTCCACAGCCGCAGTTTCTTTCTGATACCACAGTCAGTAACTTTGTGAGTGTATAAAGATTTAAGTCGTTTTTGTTATGAACAAAACCACAAAAATAAATAAATAAATAAAAATAAATGGATTTTCTTTGTCCCCGAACAGTAGAGGACTTAAGAGGGCCAGGTACATTTTAAAGGTAGAAAATTACTTGCGTAAGCTATTTAAAATAAATGTGAAAGGTGAAATCCTCATACACAGCTGAAGCGTATTTCGCTCTAACCAGGGGCAGTGTTGTCGTTTAGTGGATTTATATTATTGCATACATTAAAAGTTGTAAAATTATTATAAAAAAACATAAAATTGTCATTCCAAAAACGGAGCTTTGTGCGATAACAGTTTTCCCGAACATTTTAGTATTGGTTTTATATTATAATTGCAGTGTGCCAGTGTAGTCGGCTTCATTAACAAATTACTCTTATGTATGAACCGGATCTTTTTTAGTCAAAACCTCAAAGCGCGACCAGTTCACTAACGAATTGTTTTTACATTTGTTCGTGTATCAGATAATTACTGCTTTTCAGCTAACTCAGAAGTCCTTTGAGAAATCTAATCCCGTCTGCGTGCCAGTGTAGTCGGCTTCATTAACAAATTACTCTTATGTATGAACCGGGTCTTTTTTAGTCAAAACCTCAAAGCGCGACCCAGTTCACTAACGAATTGTTTTTACATTTGTTCGTGTATCAGATAATTACTGCTTTTCAGCTAACTCAGAAGTCCTTTGAGAAATCTAATCCCGTCCTGATATGAGATTCATCGCGTAATTGTTGGATGATCCGATTCTCCGACCGCTCGCTCCACTTTCATCATGAATAAGCCGTAACAATAACGTGAAATCAACAAGAAGATGCTGATCACGGAAACTAATAGCAGAGTTAGGTAAGAATCTAGTCGTAGCCTATTGCAGTTTTCTCGATCGTTAATATAACTGATTTTAGTTGGCACTTTCCCCCCAAACCATTAATTCAGTTTTCAAAACAAAGACATTTCTCAAAAAGTTTAAAAATGAGCAAGTTAAACATTAGGTAGTAAAACTGATGACACACCAATCAGAATCTCTGCATGCTAACAACGGAGAACTGCATTTTTGCAGAACTGAGAAATGACTGCCTAGAGATAGATATAGTCTTCAGGAGACCAAATAACTGCTATAGTGCTGTATACTGTAATACAATTTGGCCAAATGTGCAGAGGATGCTAAATTTACTCTTTTTTTTATTTTATTTTTAATTGTACTGTATTGT
>NW_015632559.1:0-224 GCF_001515625.1 Sinocyclocheilus rhinocerous
GGATTGTCATGACAAAATGGGCTTAATAGTGAATTGTTCATTTTAAAAATTCACTAAAAATAAAATTCAATTTAATTATTGTGTACATTTTGATTGTTACTTTTAAAATTATGCTGCTGTTTGTGTGTGTGTGTTTTATTGAAATGTTTTAGTTTTCATATAGAAAAATGTATGATGCACGTGTTCTTGCCTTTGGAGTAAACATTTATTTTGAATCTTGTGAT
>NW_015632559.1:854-945 GCF_001515625.1 Sinocyclocheilus rhinocerous
TTCTTCCAGTTAGCTCCTGTTTTTTTTTTTTAACAGTAGCTTACAGTGTATTAAACAGTTGTAAGCTTAGCATAGAACCCCAGTATATTTT
>NW_015632560.1:0-231 GCF_001515625.1 Sinocyclocheilus rhinocerous
TGAGATGCATTATTTGAATGCTTGGCCAAAGAGATGTATCTTTAACCTAGATTTAAACAGAGTGTATCTGAACCCCGAACGTTATCAGGAAGGCTATTCCAGAGTTTGGGAGCCAAATGCGAAAAAGCTCTACCTCCTTTAGTGGACTTTGCTATCCTAGGTACTACCAAAAGTCCAGAGTTTTGCGACCTTAGGGAGCGTGATGGATTGTAGCGTGGTAGAAGACTAGTT
>NW_015632560.1:277-520 GCF_001515625.1 Sinocyclocheilus rhinocerous
GCTGGAGCTAACCCATTAAGGGCCTTATAGGCAAGTAATAATATTTTGTAACTGATACGGAACTTAATAGGTAGCCAGTGCAGAGACTGTAAAATTGGGGTAATATGATCATATTTTCTTGACCTGGTAAGGACTCTAGCCGCTGCATTTTGGACTACCTGTAGCTTGTTTATGCAGGACAACAAGCTACAGGTAGTCCAGATGCAGGACAACCACCTAGCAGTGCATTACAATAGTCCAGTC
>NW_015632561.1:0-496 GCF_001515625.1 Sinocyclocheilus rhinocerous
AAACTGTTTTAATTTTGCATGGCTTTCTATACATCTCTTGTGTGACGCGAGTGCAGTCTGAAATGCGCTGAATATGCGTTCTGTGTGAATGGCTTGGTTTCGGTTTTAACCTAATCAAGATCTTCTACGCATTGAGCTACTATATTTTTCTAATATGTTGAATGAATAACGCAGCAACTGTGTGTCTCGTGGGCTAGACTAACAAAACATTAAACTACAACGTCACTTACATCATCATCACCGCATCTCGTGCTCCACTGATGACGCTCCCTGACGCACACCTAACATTCGATTGTACTATTTTTGCATTCAAATGCAAATGTTTATTTTAAATTCGACTAATATACATTTTTTTATTCACAATCTCCTCATCACAGGCAGGCACAGCACTCATGTTCGTGTTTGTGTGTGCTGTCTGCGTCACTCACGTGCCTATATCGTGCACTATATAGAACATTTTTTATATCGTTATCGAAGAAGGTGTACCATCGATAAA
>NW_015632562.1:0-515 GCF_001515625.1 Sinocyclocheilus rhinocerous
AGATTCACCTCCCGAAGACCCCAGAACACATGGAGGCAGGGCTGGTCTCAAAATTGATGTTTTTTTCTGATGTTCAACCTAAGCTATGTTGTAAATAGTATGTTGTATGTTGTAAATAGTTGTAAAAAGTACTTTCAGTAATGTATAGAACAATTTGTTTAAATGTGTAAAAAAAATTATTTTCCGGACAAAAAAAAATAAACGTATAGAAGAATGTTTTGTGAAAAAATCATAAGCTGCATTAAAAAAAAATAACAATGTACATAATTACTTCTCTTTTATTTACACATGTGAATACGGAAAACAAAAATACAAAATTTACAGAAAGTACTCAGGCTCATTTACAAATAAATTACACTACAAAAATTAATAATGTATACAACTTATTAATTTTCATTTTGAACTTACATCACAAAAATAAACTACAGAAACTAGGTTGTTTCATTGACAATGCGAAATTTACAAAAAAAATATTGAAAAATTTTAATGTACCCATTTTTTCCACTGTTTTCTCT
>NW_015632563.1:0-469 GCF_001515625.1 Sinocyclocheilus rhinocerous
GGGAGTGGCTTGATGGAGCGCAGGAGATGCAGATAACATGATCTAATAATCACTCATTTTTATTTACTGTGTGGAGACGTGCTGATATCGCGTTTGGTCTCGTTCTGTATCGCGTATCTTGTCAGTGTCTGCGCTTGCTTGGCCATTTGTTGTGGAGAAAATAAGGAAAGTGTGTTCAAGCGCCAGCAGAAAACAATGTAAAGAAATAGTCTTTGAGAGAAGCAGTCTTTATCAGCGGAAGTTAAAAGCAGCTCGTAAGTGTATTTACTTGTCTCATTAGTGTGTAGTGCATTTGTCGTTGCTAGGAAATGCTTGTTTTGTTTGCTGTGTGGAGACGTGCTGATATCGCGTTTGGTCTCGTTCTGTATTGCGTATCTTGGTCTGCGCTTGCTTGGCCATTTGTTGTGGAGAAAATAAGGAAAGCTTGTCCAGCTGAATTAATTTAGTATTTTGTTAGACGGGTATAAAA
>NW_015632564.1:0-963 GCF_001515625.1 Sinocyclocheilus rhinocerous
GTAAAAAATAAGCTAATAATATAGTAAAAATGAATAAACCCATTATCTGGGTTAAATTAGGGGAAGTCATGGCCTAATGGTTAGAGAGTCGGACTTGTAACCCAAGGTTGTGGGTTCGAGTCTCGTACCGGCAGGGATTGTAGGTGGGGGGAGTGAATGTACAGTGCTCTCTCCCACCTTCAATACCACGACTGAGGTCCCCTTGAGCAAGACATACGAACCCCCAACTGCTCCCTGGGCGCCACAGCAAAAAATGGCTGCCCACTGCTCTGGATGTGTGTTCACTGCTGTGTGTGTGCACTTTGGATGGGATAAATGCAGAGCACTAATTCCAAGTATGGGTCACCATACTTGGCCACATGTCACGTCACTTTTTCACTTTCAACCCATTATGCTGGGTTAAATAAACAACCCAATTTGCCCTTGGTGTCTTGACAAAAACACCTCACTTGACCCAGTGTTTTTTAGAGTGCATGACTGGAAGAAATCAACTAATCCGCCTAAATGAATAAATAATGTATAGGACAATTGTATTTACATTAAGTCTGATGGGTGTGATTTAAAGACCAGGGAAAAGTAGGCACCTTAATGATTCCATTAACAACCCTTCCAAACATACACACAATTTGATCTTATCCACCTTATTTTTTCCCGTAAGAGGAAAAATTAGATAAGATCACTGCATTCATGTGCTAAACAGTCCGTCATCTGCTACAACGCTCATCGCTGCAACCTTTCATGCAATGGGAGTAGATCTAAATATAATGCTATAATCAACACTCCATTATTAGGTCATCTCAACAGAGAGAGCTCCACACATACGACTTACTTATTTCATAAATGCAAAGGTGTTAGCCAATCACAGCAGTGGGCGTTTCCATTGAAGTCTAACAGCAGACACGCCGTTCCAAAAGAGCAAAATTGTCTTATGTAGCATGATGCTACAGTGTGCATGAATGGTCA
>NW_015632565.1:0-297 GCF_001515625.1 Sinocyclocheilus rhinocerous
TGAGGACACATTGAGGCCTTATGAAGCTAAACAATCAAAAACCGGTATGTATGAAACAATGTATGAATCGCCAAGGATCACCGTTTCAGATAAAAATCTTCTTTACTGTTCTACTGAAGAAAAAAAGTCACTGACATCTGGGATGGCCTGAGGGTCAATAAAATAACAGCAAATTTCCATTTTTGGGTGAACTATCCCTTTAAAGTGCTCCAGTTGTCAAACAATACATTTGTAATACAACTGCCAAATTTATTTTAAACATTTGTTTAATGAACTTAAAAAAGACTAAAGTTAAAC
>NW_015632565.1:664-879 GCF_001515625.1 Sinocyclocheilus rhinocerous
ACAGGTCAGATTGTGCAGAGGACTGGTCTGGTTCCTGTGGTCTTGTCCCGATGGCTATCTAGGTGACGAGGTCTTTGGAGGGGATCTGTCTCTGGGGCTCATCTAGTTGTCCTGGTCTCCGCTGACATTCAGGGCTGTCGAGTGCGTCTCTAGGTGCTGATCCACCATCCGATCTGGATACAGACTGGATCTGGTGGCTACGGTGACCTCGGAAT
>NW_015632566.1:0-333 GCF_001515625.1 Sinocyclocheilus rhinocerous
AGTACTGCCTGATTTTGCTCTATTTCTTCAACGAAAATAGTTCCATATATAGTAACAGCTCAGCCCTGCACATCTCTAAAAGCAAACACAGCTGTGTTTAATTCAGTCAATGAAAGTGCGTTTTTGACCGAATCTAGTGAGTCAGTGATTCATGATTACCCATTCATAAAGACAATCACTTGCTTCATTCCTGAATCAATGAGCCATTCGAACTAATCAATTGAATGAATGATTCAGTGATAAAATTAGTGACTTGTCGCCACCTGCTGGCGGATTTAGTTTCATTTTTAGTGTATAATTTCAGTTATTTAAATCATTTAATAGTTCTATATT
>NW_015632566.1:371-805 GCF_001515625.1 Sinocyclocheilus rhinocerous
TTTTAGCGTATAATTTCAGTTATTTAAATCATTTAATATTTCTGTATTCAAAATTTTATATTTAAAACATTAATCTCCACATGAATGTATGTATTTAATTGCACTCATGCCATCTCTGAGCCTCGTTAAACGTCTGAAAATGTACCTACAAGCCACTTTTGTGTTCTTCTGTGCCACCTCTGTAGTAGCCTACAAATACATTTTTAATACTAATTTCATATGATTGGTAACTTATTTGTCTTATTCTACTTCTAGCCCTGTCTGCGTGAGGCGCGCCGCTTCCGGCTCGCGTTGTTCTGTAGTTTATTAAAAGTTTATTAATTCTGAACGTGTCGCGTGTCCATATTGCACCAAAATGCAACACTGCACTCCCTTGGGTCCGCAGCAACACACCCGCCACGCGTGAAGTCGATTGGATGAACGGTTCTCGACAT
>NW_015632566.1:974-1081 GCF_001515625.1 Sinocyclocheilus rhinocerous
CTTTCATTATACAGTGAAGACTAACCAGTGTTATTTTACAGTTGAATAGGTTGAATAGAAATAAAAATTAAAGTACTGTTAATTTAATTTGTATCTTGTTATTGTTT
>NW_015632567.1:0-185 GCF_001515625.1 Sinocyclocheilus rhinocerous
AAAAAGAACATTGTGTTGTGTATTTGGTGTAATGCAATGTGTTTACACGGTTTAAGGTTAAAAAACATTATTTTCCACATACTGTATATTATTGTTTCTCCTCTATGCCCCACCTTTCTAAAACGCGTCGATTTTTACAAAGCTCATTGTTCTGAAAAGCGAGGTGTGATCTGATTGGCCAGCTA
>NW_015632567.1:422-741 GCF_001515625.1 Sinocyclocheilus rhinocerous
GTATCGCGCCGCGTAAACATAAAACCATGTCTGCATTTGTGATCAGAGAAATGACAAACAACAAGCACCACTCTACACTGCTCAAACCTCATGTTTGAATCATCAGTGGCAAATTTTTAAAATATGTAAATGTACTTACAGACTGTGAGTCAGAAGCGCCGGACTGTCCTTGCAAAGTTGGAACTGCCCCACTTTATAGAAACAGCCTTTGTGCCACAGATGTATTGTAGTCTACTCTACCAGGATCAGGAAACAGTCCTCCGTAAAATGTGCTGCACACATCTGAATATTTGGGTTGAACTGTTCTGGAACAGTGTTG
>NW_015632567.1:978-1064 GCF_001515625.1 Sinocyclocheilus rhinocerous
CCGCTTCGTCACGGTGAAAGCCGATCTGGCGATCCACAGCACGAAGTTGATTTATTTCCTCAGCGACCAGCACGGATCAGCTCTAG
>NW_015632568.1:0-899 GCF_001515625.1 Sinocyclocheilus rhinocerous
TCGCAGCCGTCTGGATGAATGGTTCCTGCCGGGGCGCCGCCAGGCTCCTCGTCAGCGTGCTTCTCCATTTTTCCCGGAGGTCCATGACGAGCTCACCAGATCGTGGCGCGCTCCCTACTCCGCCCACCTTCGTACTGCTTCTTCATCCGCCCTCACTTCCATCGACGGCGCTGAAGAAAAGGGGTACGATAAGCCACCTCCCCTAGATGAGTCAGTGGCCGCGCATCTCTGCCCGCCCACGGCCATCGGCTGGAAAGCAAAGGCCGCTTACCCGTCCAAGCCGTGTAGGACCACTTCAGCTCTCGCTGGACGCGCCTACACCTCAGCTGGACAGGCGGCTTCGGCGCTTCATTCAATGGCGGCCCTCCAGGTCTTCCAGGCCAAAATCCTTGCATCCTCCAATGAGTCTGGACCCCGCTATCCTCAGGGATCTGAGGAGCGCAACCGACCTGGCTCTGCGTGCCACCAAGACCAATGCCCAGGCGATCGGGAGATCGATGGCCAGCCTTGTTGTGCTCGAGCGCCATTTGTGGCTGATGCTGACAGAGATTAAGGACGCGGATAAGATCCCCTTCCTCGATGCTCCAGTCTCTCCCAAAGGCCTTTTCGGCCCGGCAGTCGAAGGATTCGCTGAGCGCTTCACGGAGGCACAGAAATCATCCCAGGCTATGCGCCTCTGCTCACCCTAAGTCTGCACCGACTCAGCAGCCCGCAAAACCAGCACCTGCCGCCCCCGCCACAGCAGGTAGCCAATAATGAATTTGCTGGCAAAAGGAGCTGTGGAAATTGTTCCTCCAGCCCAGAGCGAGTCAGGCTTTTACAGCCGTTACTTCCTCGTCCCCAAAAGAGATAGGGGCCTCCGACCCATCCTCGATCTCAGACACCTGAATCACGCCCTC
>NW_015632569.1:0-718 GCF_001515625.1 Sinocyclocheilus rhinocerous
CATTTAATGCATTTAATTGCCAAATTACATTCAAAATGCAAATATAAATATATCACTAACAAATCAAATAAAAATTTTTAAAAAATTAAAATAGAAAATAGATTTTGTATTTTTATTTATTTAAGTCTCTTCTGCTCACCAAGGCTGCATTTATTTGATCCAAAGTACAGCAAAAACAGTAAAATTTTGAAATATTTTTAATATTTAAAATAACTGCTTTCGATTTTAATATCTGTTAGACTGTAATGTATTTATTTGATCAAAGCTGTATTTTCAGCATCATTACTCCAGTCTTCAGCGTCACATGATCTTCAGAAATCATTCTAATATGCTGATCTGCTGATTATCAATATTTAAAACAGTTGTGATCCTTCAGAAATCAGTCTAATATGCTGATTATCAATATTTAAAACAGTTGAGTAAATTTTTTTCCAGGATTCTTTGTTGAATAGAAAGATCAGCATTTATCTGAAATAAAAAGCTTTTATAACATTATACACTAGACCATTCAAAAGCTTGGAGTCAGTATGGTTTTTCTTCTTTCTTTTTTTTTTTGGAAAGAAATTATAGAAATTAATACTTTTATTTAGCAAGGATGCTTTAAATTGATCAAAAGTGATGATAAGACATTTATAATGTTACAAAAGATTTCCATTTCAGATAAATGCTGTTCTTCTGAACTTTCTATTCATCAAAGAAACCTGAAAAAATTCTACTC
>NW_015632569.1:728-1401 GCF_001515625.1 Sinocyclocheilus rhinocerous
CCTTCTGATATTCTGATTTGCTGCTCAAAAAACATTAATAATAATAATAATTAAAAAAGGTTTCTTGAGCAGCATATCAGCATATTAGAATGATTTCTGAAGGATCATGTGACTGGAGTATTGATGCTAAAAATATAGCTTTTAAAATCACAGGAATAAATTACAACTTAAAAAAATATTCAAATAGAAAACGGTTATTTTAAATAGTAAAAATATTTCACAACATTACTGCTTTTGCTGTACTTTGGATAAAATAAATGCAGGCTTGGTGAGCAGAAGAGACTTCTTTATAAAACATTAAAATTCTTACTGTTCAAAAACTGTTGACTGGTAGGTTATATAGATTACGGAAATGTTATAGTGTAATGTTATATATATATATATATATAAGATATTAATATTAATAAGGTGAGTCTGAGATGTTTATTTGACAGTGATTTAACATTTCTGTTTTGTATGAAGCCTAAATACAAATAAAAGGTGAACATTAATTTATTTGTGCTGGGTTTTTTTCTAAAATATTATATAGTTTTATATGAGGAGGTTTCATAGACTTGGAAAATTAATTTGTCATAAGTTTGTATGCACAGACATCTGTTGTGGGCGTTCTGGGCGTTCTTTATGAGTTTTGTTTTAATAGTGTTCATATCGATATCGGAATTATATCGTATCG
>NW_015632570.1:0-1419 GCF_001515625.1 Sinocyclocheilus rhinocerous
TCTTGAGAGACTGTCTTGTCATCTGCTGTGACATCCTTAAAGTCTTACTCGAGTATACAAACTGCATCCACAGGTGTCAAAGCTGGTATCTCCTTTGTGGCTATTCTGTGACAAAGACTGAAACCTATTGATTCATTGATACTTGGTGCGGAGCAGCCCACAATACTCCATCCTAAGTCTGTTAGAATAGCACAGGGGTGGCGAACGTCGGTCCTGGAGAGCCGCAGCCCTGCAGAGTTTTGCTTCAACCCTAATCAAACACACCTGAACAAGCTAATCAAGGTCTGAACGGTTACTAGGAAGCTACAGGCAGGTGAGTTTTAATTAGGGTTGGAGCTGAACTCTGCAGGGCTGCGACTCTCCAGGACCGGAGTTCACCACCGCTGGAATAGCATATGGTTCCTCATCCTTACCTAGTATGACTTGCCTCGGAGCTAGCACTCTGGGGCAGTTATAGCCGATCAGTAAACCTACTTCACAACTGAGAAGCGGTGGCATTTTGTCTGTAATTACCTTCAGATGACTCCAGGTGTCTGCTGTATCCTGCATTGGTATGTGATCACGATTAACAGGAATTACACTCCTTTGTGTAAACTGGAGGAAGACTGATATATACTGATGAATTGTAACCTCTTACACGAAGATCAGATACTCTTTTACTCTTAATGATCACATTGTCTCCTATCATGGTGGTTAGTTTGAGTTTCACTGGATGACTGGCCACTTGCAGTGCATTACTGCTTTCTTCGTCAATGAAAGTAGTGTCACTCTGTGTGTCTAGCAAAGCATACACAAGCTGTTCATTGGAAGGATTTTTAACTGACGACACCCATACAGGTACGATCATAGATGTAATGACTGACTGACCTTCGCTTGTGATATTAAGTGACATGGCATTAGTAGTTTCACTTTCAAGTGCATGCACATTGCTTACCATGGGCAATGGTCGTTCTCCATTTCTGTCCTTGTCATAGCTGTAATTATGAAGACGTGGGATGTCGCAATTTGCATACATCACGTGTGTCGACGACGACACTCCTTAGCACAGTGACCTGGTTTTAGACACCCGTAACAGAGTTTGTTATCTTTGACATAGGCCCTTCTGTCTTTCAGAGACTTTTCCATTAATTTCGGGCACTTATGAAGCTGATGATTGTCATCTTGACACAACATGCACTGTGCTTTTAACTGTTCTTTAACTGTTGTTTGTCTGTCATTGTTTACACTTGTTTGAGTCTTAAACACAATTGCTCTGTTTCTTTTGGTTTCCTTTGAGATTCTTCTCTCTTGAGATGACTCGTAAGAATGAAGAGCATGTAAAGACGTGACTCTTCTCTCGAGGTGACTCGTAAGAATGAAGAGCATGTAAAGACATGATGGGATTGCACATGATTTCTGCCTCTGTTGACATGAAATTGA
>NW_015632571.1:0-938 GCF_001515625.1 Sinocyclocheilus rhinocerous
ATTTAGTCGAAACAGTTTTGAGGTTGATTTAGTTTTGTGTCACTGAAAAATCTATGACTGTATTTTGACGTTATCTATGACATTAATTTAATTTCTTTATTTAACCAGGTTAAAAACTCATTGAGATTAAAATCTCTTTTGCAAGAGTGACCTGGCCAAGAAAGCAGCAACAAATAGCATAGTATATATGCACAAATCAAAGATCACAACAACAATTCACCAAAGGATAAAACACACAGCTTGTTAAAAGTAGCTTAAATTCATGTAATGATGGAAACACTGTCAGCTTTAGAATGCTTTGTAGATTATTCCAAGCCAAAGTAGCATTATATCCAAAACCGTTTTTCCCTAGCTCTGTTCGAACCCGAGGGACTTTAAAATATAACAGATCATTTGAACGTAGTTTGTAGCATACCTTTGATTTAGGAAAAACTCGGAGACAAATAAGACGGAGTTAGACCACAAATAGACTTATAAATAAAACAATACCAATTAAAACTTCTTTGGGTATACAACGATGGTAACTCAGCCTTCTCATATAAAGTACAATGATGTGTTCGATAACTACAACCAGTAATAAAACCTAAAACACTATGAAAAACAGGATCAAGTTTTTTTAGATAATACCCTGGAGCATTCATATACAGCAGATCACCATAATCCAAAAGTGGTAAGAAGATAGCAGATACCAAATATTTCCTTGATTTAAAAGAAAATAAAGATCTATTTCTGTAGTAAAACCGCAATTTGAGCTTAAGTTTTGAAATTAATGTATCAATATGTAGCTTAAAAGTTAACTGACTATCAAATAGGATGCCCAGGTACTTATAACTTACAACATATTCTATTTTTGTTCCCTGGAAGGATATAATGTCAGGAAGATTACGGTGTATTTGATAAGGAGGGATCTGTGAACACATTAATATTTTCAGATTTGT
>NW_015632572.1:0-618 GCF_001515625.1 Sinocyclocheilus rhinocerous
TCCAGACAGACTGGATGATGATGAGATCAGATCTCTGTGTGGAGTGCTGGCTGTTGTCAGACAAAAAATCTCACTGGATTATTACAATTAATGGCAAAATGAATGTTCGGAAATGTAAACTGATATTTCCTACTGACACATTACAGCAAAAGATAGAAATAACTGACTTAAAACCATTTTTTAGCTAGTGAAAATACTAGTGTTCTAATCATTTTGGCCACCACTGTGTGCGTGTATATATACACAGTGGTGTGAAAGTTTTTGGCTCGTTTTCTTTTTCTTCTTCTTTTCATATACACAGTGGTGTGAAAGTTTTTGGCCCGTTTTTTTTTTCTTCTTCTTTTCGCATATATGTCACACTTGAATGATTCAGATCAAACAAATTTTAATATAACACAAAAGATAACCCGAGTAAATACAAAATGCAGTTTTAAAATAATGATTTCATTTATTAAGGGAAACAAGCTGTCCAAACCTACCTGGCACTATGTGGAAAAAGTAATTGCCCCCTAAAATCGAATAACTGCTTTTGCCACACTTTGCGACAACAACTACAATCAAGCATTTGCGATTACTGGCAATGAGTCTTTCACATTGCTGTGGAGGAATTTTGGCCCA
>NW_015632573.1:0-1371 GCF_001515625.1 Sinocyclocheilus rhinocerous
TCAGGGCTTTCAGAACCTATGCTATGCTCTATGCTGTTTCTATGGCATGCTATGCTATTTCTAACTCTATGCTAGTTCTCATGTTTTTTTGGCGTGGCTATAGTGCTACTTTAAACTTATCATCCCAGCATTTCTTGCGCAGCCAACTTAAATGTAACACAACAAAAGCAACCCAGCTGGGACTTGAACACAGAGGCTGATGCCATAACCCATTAGGCCACTGGGACTTTTACTGGTGGAGCCAGAGGTATTCACAGACTGTCTGGCTCACACTAAACTAAAAAAAATCCCACATAAGATTGCCAGGTCTATGCTTTTTCTCAAGGCTTTAATGTCACTTTGAACTTGTCATCTTGGAATTTATTGCATAGCCAATTTAAATGAAACCCCTCAAAGATAAACCAGGTGGGACTTGAACCCACAATCCCCAGCTCCAAAGGCTGATGCCTTATCCACTAGGCCACTGGGCCTTTTTTGTTGGTCCACCCACAGGCAAACAAAACAAAAACAACCCAGGTGGGACTTGAACACAGAGACTAATGCCATAACCCATTAGGCCACTGGGACTTTTACTGGTGCAGCCAGAGGTATTCACAGACAGTCTGGCTCACACTAAACTAAAAAAATACCTCAGAAGATTGCCAGTTCAATGCTTATTCTCATGGCTATAATGTCACTTCGAACTTATCATCTTGGAATTTATTGCATAGCCAAATTAAATTAAACCCCTCAAAAATGACCCAGGTGGGACTTGAATTAGGCCACTGGTCCATTTCTTTGGTCAACCCAGAGGCATTCACAGACAGTCTGATGCAAGATAAACTGATAGATCTTTCAGAAAATTGCCAGTTATATGCTAATTATCATGTTTCGTTGTCATGGCAATAGTGGTAAACTGATAGAGCTTTCAGAAAATAGCTCATGATGCCACTGGATGCCACGGGGCCTCTTCTCTAGTTGACCCATTCACAAACAGACTTATGCAAGCTAAACTGAAAGAGCATTCAGAAAACTACCAGTTCTATGCTAATTCCCATGGCAATAGTGTCACTTTGAAGTTATCATCCTGGAATTTCTATCATAGCCAACTTAAATGCAAACTCTTAAACACAACCCAGGTGGGACTTGAAGACAGAGACTAATGCCATAACCCATTAGTCCACTGGGACTTTTACTGGTGGGACAGTCTGGCTCACACTAAACAAAAAAAAATACCTCAGAAGATTGCCAGTTCTATGCTTATTCTCATGGCTATAATGTCACTTTGAACTTATCATCTTGGAATTTGTTGCATAGCCAATTTAAATGAAACCCCTCAAAGATGACCCAGGTGGGACTTGAATTAGGCAGGCGGTCCCTTTCTTTGGTCAA
>NW_015632573.1:1532-16773 GCF_001515625.1 Sinocyclocheilus rhinocerous
TTTGTTTTGTTATTTTGAGGTGTTCAGTTTTATTTTGGTTTTAGAAAATAAACTCTGTTTTTGTTTCATGCTCTCTGTGCCTTGTCCTGGACTTTTATGTCACTTCCTGTCTCCCGTGGTGTTTGTAGTCCGTTTGTTCATTGGTTCCCCTTGATTAGTCTCCCCAGGTGTGTCTTGTTATCTTGTTAAGCTTGTTAGCCCCCTGTGTGTATACTGTTATTAGCCCTAGTTTTTCTTTAGTTCCTTGTGAGTTGTTGAATGTAATGGTTGTCTGTTTGCCAGTCATTCTGTTCTTTGTTCTCTTTGGTTTTTGCTTTATTGTTTGTTCTAGTTTTTCCATTAAATACCTGCACATAGATCCTTGCCTCTGCCTGTTTTCCGCAGCTTCTCCACAACGTTACAGTTTTTCACTGGCATGTCTCTTTGACTAGTGCATCTTTGAGCCTATAAGTAAAATACTTAAGTACTGTTAAAATCAGATACTCTAAGACTTTTACTCAAGTTGTTTTGGAATTGGTGACTTGTAACGTGTAGTGGAGTAATTTTCACTGTAAGGTATCTGTACTTTTGCTAAGTATGGTTTTTAGGTACTCTTTACACCTCTGGCTATTTCTAACTCTATGCTAGTTCTCATGTTTTGTTGTCGTGGCTATAGTGCCACTTTAAACTTATCATCCCAGCATTTTTTGCGCAGCCAACTTAAATGTAACACAACAAAAGCAGCCCAGGTGGGACTTGAACACAGAGGCTGATGCCATAACCCATTAGGCCACTGGGACTTTTTAGGGGCCAAGCCCAAAGGGCTGTAGCCCCTATTGTATCTGTATGTTTTATTGTTATTTTCGTCAAATGGGGGTCTATGGTAGCCCTATGAAGGGAATATTGGAAAATGATGAAATTTGGCACAATTGTAGTGATGGCCATGAATAGTGATCTGACCAACTTTGGGGTCTCTAAGACCAACTCCATAGTGCCACCACCAGTTCAAAAATTCAACATTTAAATGGTAATAACTCTTTAACCCCTTATTCTAGACAAATGAAACTTAGTACACATGATTACTCTCTTCTTGCTGATCACATTCAATAGCTTACATTCACACTCCACCCATTACAGTAGCGGCCATTTTGAAAAGTACAGTAAATTGTCTATTCCCTACTACTCCTTCAAAATTGATCCAATTCTTCCCAAAATTGGCTCAGATGATCTTCGGAGTGAGCTGCACAGACTTGACTGAACCAATTTTTTTTATTCATCTTTGTTCAAAAGTTATGAAGTTGTGAACTCAACAAGGTTGACTCAAAATTGGTTCAGAGGCTGTATCTCGGCCAAACTTTGATCAATCGAAACGAAACCTGGTATGCTTCATCAACACCATGATCTGAGGGCCCATGCCAAAGATGGGAATAGCGCCATCTATGGGTCGTGAGATACCAAAAATGCACATTTTCGCTTATAACTTTTGAACAATTGGTCAGAAAATTATGATCTTGGTGTCTATGGATTACTTGGGTCATGCCGAATCTGTGCATGTGAATTTTGCCAGGATTGGCTGAACTATCTGTCCGCCATTTTGACATTTGTCATAAATTGCTATATCTTTTGAACCATTGGACATATCTGCAAACAAATCGGTAGGGATCATCAACACCATGTCCCGGAGGTACCCCGGAAGTTTGAAGACAGCGCCACCTATTGTTCCAGAGATATAACGATTCTTGCAAAATGTTGTCCAAATTTTGTTATTTTTATGTCATTTGGTTCCCTGGATAATGCCGATTCTGATGATGTCTCATTTGTCATTTTCCAACAGGGTGTCTGTCCGCCATGTTCAATTGAATGAAAAACAGTTTTTTCACTACTCCTCCCAGAAATTTTGTCCAATTTTGTCCAAATTTTGATCATATGATCTTTGGACTGAGCTGCACAGAAATGACTGAACAGATTTTTTTAACTACTAGTGAAAAAAAAGTTATGATGTTGTGAAGTTAACAAGGTCAACCCAAATTGGTTCAGACGCTGTATCTCGGCCAACCTTTGATCAATCAAAACGAAACTTGGTAAACTTCGTCACCACCATGATCTGAGGTCCCATGCCAAATTTGGGAACAGCGCCACCTATGGGTCGTGAGATACCAGAAATTCACATTTTCACTTATAACTTTTGAACAATTAGTCAGAAAATTATGATCTTAGTGTCTTTGGATTCCTTGTGTCATGCCGAATCTGAGGATGTCAATTGTGTAAAATGTAAATTGTCAATTTACAATTGTCTTTTCTGTAAAATGCTAAGTCACGATCATTCTCACAAAATGTTGCTTCTGTTCCGGATGTTGGATTTTCTGTGTGCATTGAATCAGAAATGTGTTTTTGGTCATTCTCATCTGAACTTCTGTTCATTTTTTTACTTCTCTACTTCTGAACCTATCTGTTTTTTTAATGTACATTCTATTTCTGCTGTATTTGCTCTTCTTGCTGTGCACTAAACTTCATGAACATTCTTGGTTAGCATGCTAGTGCTTGCTCCTCTGTGTTCCTTTTTATATTAAAACATATCTTCAACATTGTAGTGACTGTGTGCCCTATCTGGCACAGTGTGATAAGAATTGTGCTCACAGATGAGGTCACAGGTTTTAATTCTTGTGTGGGGTGACATTATAATGAAACGTGTAAAGTGTCTTCATCTGCTCAACAATACAGGAACATCTGTGCAGCATTACAGCAAAAGTTTTATAATTTTTGTTGTTAAATTAACGGTTATGAACAAAGATATCAATGTGTATTGAGTGGGTCAGCTACTGCCATTATATACTTTAGCAAAGCATTTCATTTTTGTCTGTTTCATGGAGAGCATCACTGGAAGAAAAAATATTTGAAAACTGCTTTTAGTTGAGCTTTCAGTTTGTCAAAAGAAACTTAAATGGGATCATCATTTAAGTCATAGGCCTACAGAATAATTTAATTCTGTTGTGTACACTAAATATAAATATTTTAACAATTTTCTCCCCAATTCCAGGTTTAATGGTACATCAATAAATAAACTGAATGCAAAGAAAAGGATTACATGTAAATTTTTATCCATTATCTTGAATGCTCTATGTAGCATAGTGTGATACGAATTGTGCTCACAGATGGTCCATTTAAAAAACTTTTTTTTTTTTAAATTGTGTGGGGAACAAAACTAACATTCTACATAGAATTTCTAATGTTGATCAATAAACAAACAGGACATTGATAAAGTAAATGGAAGTGCATGACAGCAAGAAGAAGAAAAAGTACATTTGAATTCATCATGTATTTATTCAATTCTTTAGAAAGACATTACTCCGTTTACATTGAAAATATTGTTCCTTAATACCCCAGTGAGCAAGCCAGAAGGCGACAGTGGCAGGGAAAACCCCCTAAATTAGTGAAGAGGAGCATCATAGGCAGAGTGGTGTAAGGAGAAACCTTGGGAGGAACCAGACTCAGCAGGGGAAGGCCATCCTCCTTTGGCTGGCACATATCTAAATTTACTGTACATAGGCTAAATATAATACAAGCCATCCATCCAATATTTTATATATAATTGTGTTACTTTTGGGGTTATGTATTTGTGTAATAACTTTGACTATTGACTGCTTGCATCAGTTTAGATTTTTGCCGGGACATTTTCTGAATTGATAGTTGAGAATGGTTTTGTCTTCACTGTAAGAAAGAGAAGCAGAAAATCAATAAATTAAACTCAAATTAGTATCAACTTCTGATTAATAAGCATAAAGGATATTATATTCTACCTTTTTATCAGTTGTGTGCTTCTTTATAAAAACGGTTCATGGAGCGGAGGATCATATAATGGATAAGGAGGAAGTTAGAAGTGTAGGTCATTGCAGAAATCTGAAAATACATTCATGGAACATTAACTGCTTGATAAAGTGTTTAGTTGCAAAATGTTTTTGTTCTGTAATGTAGACACCATCTCTACACTCACCTTTTGAAAGTAGTGGAGAGTAGTTATCGAGTTGTGCTGCACAAAACTGAAAGAACATTGTTATTGCTTTAATTACTGCTCAAAGAAAAGTGTATAATGTCTGCAAATCTTAGATTAACTATTAAATTGACCTTTTTATCAGTTGTGTGCTTCTTTAAAAAAAACAGTTCATGGAGCGGAGAACCATATAATGGATAAGGAGGAAGTTTCAAGTGTAGCACATTGTGGAAATCTGAAAATACATTCATGGAACATCAACTGCTTGATAAAGTGTTTACACAACAACATTTTGCAACTAATGTAGACACCAGATGTACACTCACCTTTTGAGAGTAGTGGACAGTAGATATTGAGTTTTGATGCACAAACCTGAAAATGTATTGTTATTGGGTGGAACGGTGCTTGAAGAAACGAGTCGATTCAAGTTTTGCAGACATTATGCAATTAAATTTACCTTTTTATCAGTTTTGTGCTTCTTTATAAAAACAGTTCATGGAGCAGAGAATCATATAATGCATAAGGAGTAAGTTAGAAGTGTAGGTCATTGCAGAAATCTGAAAATACATTCATGGAATATCAACTGCTTGATAAAGTGTTTACACAACAACATTTTGCAACTAATGTAGACACCAGATGTACACTCACCTTTTGAGAGTAGTGGACAGTAGTTATTGAGTTATGCTGCACAAATAAAATAATATTGTTATTGCTTTAATGACTGCGCAAACAAAATACTTAATCTAAGCTTTGCAAACATTATACAATTAAATTTACCTTTTTTTCAGTTGTGTCCTTCTTCATAAAAAAAGTTAATGGAGCAGAGAATTACATATTGGATAAGGAGGAAGTTCCAAATATAGTGCATTGCAGAAATCTAAAAAAAAAACATTAATAGAACATTAGGTGCTTGGTAAATGAAATGCTTACACAACAAATACATTTTGCAACTAATGTAGACACCGTCTCAACACTCACCTTTTGAGGGTAGTGGAGAGTAGTTATTGAGTTTTGATGCATAAACCTGAAAATGTATTGTTAGTAGGTGAAACAGTGCTTGAAGAAATGAGTCAATTCAAGTTTTGCAGACATTACACTACTACATTTACATTTTTATCAGTCGTTTTCTTCATTATGGGAGTTATTGGAGTATAGAATGATGTGTTGGATGGAGTATAGAATCTCTTGCATGGGGGAAATTATGACTTCAGTGCATTTCATATGTCTGAAAAGATAACTTGCATGTGCTTACTTGCATATAGTTGATGAATTTAACAATGCCTTTAAAACAGTTTATTATATTTTAAACAGAAAAATGTTTGTGTAACCAGGCACTCCTGAGTCAACTTACCTTTGTTAGTTTTAGTACATTTTGACCATTTTTGTGCTGTTCCATTAACTTAATTTTGATATATTAGGAGACAACTGGATGGATGCAGGCAGTCTTTGTGGATGCTTCCTATGATGTTTGGAAGCATCCATTATTGTTTGGATGGCTTAGAATATGACTGAAATTAGATTAATAATAAAATACATTAGTAATATACTTGAAGTCAATTAAAAATTTGATAAATCTCTTAAAAGTAAGAATAATTAAACAGAATTCAAAATAAAGCCAGCATAAAGCTGAATACAAATGAAATACTACAATTACCTTGGCTGGATGAAGCTTATTAGCTCAAGAAAGAAGAGCAATTATGGGAGATGTAGGATGACGATCAGTGGTTTGTACTTGAGGCTGGATTGACTGGACTCTGTGGATCTTGGAATCTCAGGATAGTGTTCACATGATATGGACACAAAAACAGAACAGACAATACAATGATACAATTTTCTCATTTCAGTGTGTTGCATACATAAAATGGATTACCTTCAGATAGACCTTCATTGATAACATGGAACATCTGTACAGATTCAACTGATGATTTAACTGATGGATCATTATAAGAGTCGGTTAGATATAGATAGTCTAAGAACATACCGTCTCAAGTAATACACTTGTTCTCCAGTGGTATGCCCATTGGTATCTCAGAATAAGGGTACCGAAAAGAAAAGAGAATGCAGTTATAATGATTTCAGTACATGTCACAATCATTCCCTAAGCCTGCCTGCCTGTATCAGTACTGCCTGATGGTAACTGTAATAGGTTTGCACGATTTCGACTGAAACGTTTTCTGCATCTTTAACATAGACATGGTCTATCAGCGTTCCTTTCTCAGTTGTAGGATGTTGCACGTTGACTGTATCCATGTAATTCCATTAATGTTTCAATTGTAGATGATGTCAAGATGTCCTCATTGAAGTCTCCCATAATCACTTTCTTTCCTGAATGTTTCTCCAACTCATCAATAACATGTAACATATTTTGTCGAAACATGTCAAGTGAATATGAATTAGGCCTGTACAGCAAAGCAGCATTCAAACTTATATGTGGAACTGCAAAGTATAGACATTCCAAGTTGCAAGGTTCTGGAATGATGACGTTAAAATTAATGCCTTCACAACAGAATACACCAACTCCACCACCTCTTTGTCGTTTTAAATCAGTGAAAAGTGGAGTGCTCTCGTCATAACACTTAGCTCTCGGATTGTTCTTAAAAACAAATCCTGGTATCTGCACATCGTCTTCAACTTTTAGCCAAGTTTCAGTTAAACAGATACAATCCGCATTCATTAGCTGTCCGTGAACTTGAATATCTTGAACATGAGCTCGAAGACTTTGTACATTATGAAGAGCAATTGTAAACCTATCAGGTGCAGTGTTGGGCAAGTTACTTCCAAAATGTAATACATTATATATTACTAGTTACTGTCTTTTGAAAGTAATTAGTTACATTACAATATTGTTGTAACTTGCGTTACTGAGATTGTAACGAGTAATAATATTACCCAAATTTGATTAGTAATGCGTTATATTACTGCGTTACAGCAAAAAGTAATATACTACTGTAATATTATTACTTTTGTAATGCGTTACTCCCAACACTGATCAGGTGTCTTTATGACACTGTGATTTTCTAAAGTAAGTCGGAGCATGTTTTTCATAGCAGAGTCGATTTTCTCATTACAATATATGGCAGACTCTTTGAAGTCATTAATCATTAGTCCATCGAGGGTTCTCACACAACTCAGTGCAACATATGCTTGTCCTGGACAAAATACCTTGTCAAGTGAGACGACCGCTTTGTCTACTGTGAGTCCTTGCACTTTGTGAACGGTGCATGCCCATGCCAATTTAAGTGGAAACTGACGTCTTAAACCACCATCGTTTGTGACTTGATCTTCTTCCACTTCAATAACAGTAGAATTTGGGGAATATTTCTGTCGTTGCTTCGATCTCTGAATTTTACCAACATTTGGATGATCAAATTCAACATGAATAGCTGTTGGGAAGTCATCATCATCATCAGGTTTTTGCTTATGTGGACAACTGTGCCAAAGGCTCCATTGACAAGTCCATCTGAAACATCAAGATTTTTTCTTAGCATTACTCTGGCTCCAACACCCAAGGAAACACATTTGTCCAAACAGGAGTTGAAAACTTTTGCATGAAATCCAACTTTTGCTTCTATTCTTCCAGTTTCTGGATTTCTCACAAAGTCTCTAGCTCGAATAGTGATTGCCTCAGGACAACACGCACTAAGTTTCTGAATATTGTATTCATCAACCTGAGCATTTGTAGGAAATATATGAATAGCATCACATTCTTCACCCGTTTCATGTTTCTTCAACATGTTAATGTCGCTTGGGCTTAGAGTTTCCTTCTTTTTATGAACTCGAAGACGATTTAACATTTCAGCAAAAGATGCATCTTGTTGCCTGACAACTTGTGTTAGTTCGGCAATTTCAAAGTTGTTATCCCAAAGATTCACTCCTTTTGGATCAACATACAGGGGAATTCCCTTGACAGGCGGAAGCTGGTAAAAATCACCAACACCGACCAAACTGACTTTTCCAAAAATGGAGTAGTCACCAGTTTGCTTTATTTGTCTCAATCTCCCATGAACATAAGACAAAAGGTGATGGTCAACCATAGACACCTCATCAATGATCAGAATCTGTAAACCTCCCATTTTTGCACGCAGTGAATTGATTTTGTCATCACTTAGGGTCTGATATGGCAGTTTGACATTGGCACCTACCGAAAAGGTATTATGAATCGTGGAAGCACCAATGTGGTAGCTAGCCACTCCAGTTGATGCAGTTAAAATCACACTTCTATCATCAGGGTTTTCGGAAAGCTGAGATAAAAGTCTGGAAGATTCGTAGTATATTGCTTTGATTAAATGGCTTTTCCCTGTGCCTGCTCCACCAGTAACGAACAAGTGAAATGGTTCAGGGTTTTCTCCAAGAAGTTTCTCTAGACACCATTTCCGCACTTTGTAAAAGATTGCTGATTGTTGTGCATTTAATGATCTTAGTAAACATAACGCCTCTTTTCTAGACATTCCAGCATGGTTGGTTTCAATACTGTATGGAATTCGAGGGTTCGCTACAAGATCTGGAATAGAAGGCTCAGAATCATCTTCATCAGGAATTACATTACTCTTCTTTAGTTCTAGGCATTCATGACGTTCCTTTTCTGTTTCAGGACACAATGCAGCCCAAGCATCTTCCAAATCAACACCCTGCTCCAAAAGCTGTTGAGCTTGATCTATTTTGTCACTTTCCTTTTCAAACAGTCCTCGATTAGCATGAACAATACATTTTACTTTTGTCACATTACTTCCACATTTCACAGCACCATTGTTGTAGAATTCCTCATAAGTGGTAAAATTCTGAGGCTTCAGCTGCCAGTCTTCGTAATGTGGTAAGAAAAGTTGTAACAATGAATGAAAGTACTTTTCGGGATCTTTTTTTGGAGAAAATCTCGGATACCTGACAACTGCAGGTTCAGTTCGAGTTCTCTTCATCATATAGCCACAGTTGTTGTTAAGCTTAATCACCTTTTCTTCGGAGGCCTTTTTTTGTGAAGAAACCTCCGATTTTGACAATATCCTGTTTTCAGAGCAAAAACTTGCAAGACATTGAATCTCAAACTCCTGCGTGTTTGGCCTATTCTTGTATCGGTCAACCAGACTGGTCATCCAAAAGCTAGTTTCTTCACCAGACTGATCATCTTTGTTTTTGATAACACGAAGAGGCAAACTCATCTTTACAGGATTCAATCCAATTGGAATAAACTGGACTTTACGAGAACATTCCTTCAAGTGCATACCTGTCAGTCAATACATAGCCTCTTGAGCAGAAATTTCTCTGTTGTGAAGATATACACTACCAAGCATTTTTAATGATGATCTCGCTTCAAGATTTCCATTCATGGCTTCATTTTGTGCACGTTGAAGCAACAGTCCCATTTCTTGTTCTGCTTTTGTGATGTAACTAATAATGTAAACCACTACAGAGTAAGCATCTGTGACATACTGGATATCCATGTTGCCTTGCCAAGCACGCAGTAAATGTTTATTATATTGGTTCACCCAGATATCTTTTGGATTTCTTTTTAGGACAATAGTTTTCTTTTTGGAACACTGTTTGTAGGCTTTTTCGAAGAGAGCCTGGTTAATGCCAATTGACTCAAAAAATGCATCTGTTGAATCATAATTCATCATATCTGACAAAAGACCACTTTGCTCTTTGATGTAGCTCAGGTCTTCCTCCGGCTGTTCATCAGGGTCATTTTCATCATCGATCTTTTCAACTACATCTTGTTGCTCCATTTCATCTACAACATTTTCTTCTGGTTCATTCAAAGAGTTGATCCACTGCTCATTAATCTCCACATCACCAAACCACTTATTGAACCTGATCAAATATTTCAGAGCATTTCGAACAAGATCAGTGTGTACATACTTGTACTCATAATGCCCTTTGTACGTTAATTTGCGTTTCAGTTTGATCCTCATCATCTTGTCATCACATTAATTTCGTGGAAGGATATTTGACACATCTGTCGTATTTACTGGAACGCAGACTACAGGTCCATGGCATCCATGTTGCTTACCACGGGGAAGGCAGAGTAACTTCATAAAAGGAATGTTACGTGCAATGAGATGTTGTTCCAATGAGTTGAGACGTTTCAGTTGATTTGGAATGTCCACCAAATGCATGTTGTTGGCAACACTCTCTTCTGGTAGTTTTCCACAAAGGATTTTTCGATGACATGTTAGACAAATCCATAATTTGCACCCTGAGGAATAAGCAGAAGACAGGTCACACTTTTCATCATAAACATGCACATATCTGGTTGTGATGCATCTTCTACCCAAAGCAGCAATTTTTTCTCCTTTGTCTTCATAGCATTCTGTTTTGCATTCAATAACCTGCTTTCTGAAAAGTAAACGGTGACAGACACAGCACACAAACTCTGGACCACTACTAACTTCTTGTCGAAAAAAATCAATAACAACATCAATGTCTTTCTGTTCCTTTTTTCTTGCATATATTTCACAACCTTTTTGTATTGTACTCGCACGAAAGTTCACATCTTTATGGTATTTCATCACAGAATACTCACGCACTCTTGCTTGAAAGACCACATTACTCTTGTACTTCACCTGGGAATAGTTACAAACCAGTTTCTGAAACTGAACATTGCTCGCGTAATAATCTTTTGAACACTTACAACTTTTCTTCCTGAAATCAGGGTCATTACAATATTTTGATTTCTTGTAATTCAGTTGTTTTTGTCTGTACTCACTGTCGTTGCAATATCTCTCCCAATGCATCATGGTTGGAGGACATTCTGCATCGTCGCTTACCTTTCTTTTACGCAGACATGGCTTGCTGACCTCATTTGACACTGCATTTCCACATGCTCCTGCACAAACACCATCCCGATCTCTATGCTTAACACATACCACAACTTCATAATGATTACCATTACAGTGTTTCAAATAAATTGCATTTTGAGTAAATACCTCTCCAGTAGGTTTGTGTGCATTCCATCGGCCATCATTAAAAGTCATTACAGTGGTTTTGAAAAGATCAGCCGAAACGAATATGTCAATTTCTGTCACCCATGTGCCAGAATAAAAGATTCTAGATCGTGTCAAATAATCCTCTACTGAAGAATACTCATTTCTCACATACCTCTCAAACAGCAAAGTATTCATTTTCAGATGTTTGACAACTGCACGGCGAATTTTCAAGTGTTTGTCCTCACTTCCACATATCACATGTGCCAACGATCTGAAAAAGCAGTTACGATCTGGTTTAATGGTCTTTGTCTGACACGGACCTGCAATGGGACCAACGTTTATGACATTATGATCAGTGTTATCATTTGTCAGAAGCATGAGCTCACATAAAGCTTGCCGATCATTATGTGTTAAAGGGGTCATATGATGCGATTTCAAGTTTACCTTTCTCTTTGGAGTGTTACAAGCTGATTGTGCATAGATAAGATCCCTGAAGTTGCAAAGACTAAAGTCTCAAAACCAAAGAGATATTCTTTATAAAAGTTAAGACTCTGCCACGCCCCCCTAAAACGGCTCGTTCTAACACGCCCCCACATATCTACCTCACTATGTGGAAATATTTGCATAATGCTGCCCAAATGTGCATGCAAAGAAAGAAGGCGTGGTTTCAGTAACCGCAGTTAGTGTTGAAGCAGCATGTCAGGGAGACGCTGTGTGTTTCTAGGCGAAAGCAAAAGCACTTTATTTGGCCTTCCGAAAGTAGATGCATTTAGGAATCTTTAAGATTACTTACAACAGAACAGCAATGGATTTTATGGATGACCGTTTCGTGAACCTAGGAGAGGAGGTAATTCTGACTTTGCTATGACAATCTGGCGCTTCTGAATCAGCTACTGTTTTGTTATTAGTTTAAGTATTTGCTATTGACTGTTCAAATGCGGAGTTTTGCGCATCATTTGTGTGTGTGTGTGTGTGTGTGCGTGTGCGCGTGAGAGACAGGGTCACTCACAGTGGAGTCAGCTGTCTTAACCGTGGCTTGTGTACACATACCAGCTTCA
Source organism: Sinocyclocheilus rhinocerous (assembly GCF_001515625.1). Lineage (NCBI taxonomy): Eukaryota > Metazoa > Chordata > Actinopteri > Cypriniformes > Cyprinidae > Sinocyclocheilus > Sinocyclocheilus rhinocerous. The sequence continues at coordinate 13,478 of NW_015632573.1, forward strand.
TCATTGTGTCTGTCACGCGACTCTGTTCCCCTTTTGGGCTCTGTCTTTACGTTTATTTTGAAAGATGAAGCTCGCGATTATGGTAAGGGGCGTTACATTTCCGACGAGTGCTTGCGGTGTTCGGCCAATCACAATGCACTGGGTCAGCTGGCCAATCAGAGCAGACTGCGCTTGTCGGAAGGAGGGACTTTGTAGAAAACGAAGCGTTTGAGAGAGGCGGGGCATAGAGGACTTACAATAATGTACAGTATTTGAAAAAGAATGTGTTTTTTGAACATTAAAGCATGTCAACATATTCAGTTACACCAAATACACAAAATAATGATCTTTAAAAAAGCATCATATGACCCCTTTAAAGGAGAAAAAAATATGTCTGGAACTGAAACATCAGTGATGATTATGTCATCTGTTACAACAGTTTCAGCATGTGATTTTGTAATCTGTTTATCGGAAAGTTCATTCTGCTTTTTTTCCTCCCCCTTTTACCTTTACTTGGCAACACATTACAGGCTGTCTGCGTTGGAAGGTTAGTGCTTCTCATGTCTGCAACTTCATCCACAGGTACTCGATAATCAGATGTCCTTACCTCAGTCTTCACAGATTCACATACCTTAGGTGTGCGTTTTAAGACGTCACTGTAAAGGGCTTTACCAGAAGAGCATGGAAAACTGCTGCCGCCTGCTTCTTCCAACAGATCAGAAACTTCTGCATCTGCATGAACCAAAACTCCAGTTATCTCAAATGGTGGCTCAGGTTCCCCAAATAACTGTGCCATGTCATTAATATAGTTGTACAAAGACTCTATGGATCTGTGATACGCAACACAACTTGTCTCTGTTTTGATAGCATGAGAGTCAACAAAGGCATAACATGACCCCTGCTTAATAACTGCAGATGTGTTGGCACAAATAGTTAACAGGAAAGCATCAGCACTCAGTAGAGCTTGCTGAAGGGCTACATCAAGTGGCATGACCACACCGCTTATGGCTTCATTGTACTCATTGACATTAACAAAACCAGTCAGAGACTGAGTGTACTCAATGGAAAATGCAGTATTACCCAGCACATGTCTCCTTGGTAATTCATGGACCGCAATGTAATTCCTACCCTTGACTTGCCGGTCATTTATGTTACCCTGCTTTCTTAAAGACTCGTAAAGGTGTGTTCCTGCAACCAAGACACCATCGAGATCTTGTGTCGTCCATGTCAGCACGTTCTTCATCTTGCTTTTCAACACCGCTGTCAGACTGATGGCTCCACACTGTCTGTTGCGTGAATCTCCAAAGCGGGCATCAGCTTGATGAAAAGAACCTTTCAGCACTGGTTTCTGTGGAAATGTATTTATTGCAGTTAATGCATTCAGAACATTGTCACAAAATGTTATAGAGGTTGCCTTTGGTAAATCATTTATCTTGCTTAGAAAGCTTGGCTTTGAAGAATCATTTGATAAATCATTTTGGCTGCTCAGAGAGCTAACATTTGATAAGTAATTTGTCTTTCTCATTGAGCTAGGCTCTGCCCTTTTTTTAAGAGGGGGCAATACCTCTCCTTTAGCACAGCGCTCAGCATATAACTTTTTAGCTATTTGGGAGCGCTTCTTTGGTCGAGGCATAAACAACACACATGCACGTGTGTGTGTGTGTGACAGGGAGAGAGTGAGAGAGAGAGAGAGAGAGAGGTTTTTGGTAAACCTCTCATTTGAAGAATGGCTATGCCTGCCCTAGGAAGACTTTGTTTCACGGAAAAATGTAAGAGGGTATTTATATTTTTTATTGTTTTTATTTTCAATTTCATTATTAGTCATGTTACATATTTACATTATTTTATACAACCATCAGATTATGTGTGTGTGTGTGTGTGTGTGAGTGTGAGAGAGAGAGAGAGAGAGAGAGAGAGAGTTCAGAAATAAATGAGTGATCAAAGGAAAATAAATAGGATGAGTTTAGCATTTCCTTAAACATTTTCCATTTGGCCACCAATTTATTTTATTTATTTGCCTATATTTCATCACACGTTTAATTATTTCTATATGTATTTAAACAAGAATTTGTGTATTTATACACACATTTATTTATTTATTTGCATATTTATTTATTTATTTGTGTATTTATTTATTTATTGTTTTTGCAGGTTTCGTCCTCCATAATTCTGAGGTTCTTTCTTTTTGTTTGTATTACTATGCTTCATTTGCATCTCTCTCTTTTTCTTTCTCACACACCCACACATGGTTCAACTCCACAAAAAAAAGTGACCATTGTCAAAAACAAACCATGGTTAGCTAAATAAATAAGCACTCCATAGCTAAATATAATCTTTTTATTTTCTTCACAACATAAACACATCGCTGTAATTCACTTTCAGTATTCACATCAGTATCAGCGAATTGAAAAATTCTTAATATATTTTCACATTGTTACATCCTGTGGACGTATTTGTAAAACGTGTGATCATGGGAGTGATATCATCTATTGGGCATGTTACGTGTTGCATGGTTGCTCTTTTCTCTCTCCCTCTCCCTGTCGCAGACCGCTAATTGGGTTCCAGCTGATGCTCATCGTCCATCAGTACTGAGTGAACGCCACAGAAACCCAAGAAGTATAAGACAGCAGAGAAACAAAGCTGACGCGCTGACGGTAACGCGCTTCACTCTTTGCCCCGATCCAGAAATGTTCTCTTTTGTTCAGCTCAGTGCGACCGAGTGCGGTCTTTACTTCTTAACTTCTTCTTCTTCTTCTTCTTTCAGGTTTAATGGCGGTTGGCAACTCATCTCAAAGGTGCATTACCGCCACCTACTAGACTGGAGTGTGGGTATTAGACTGACATCAAAGGAGAGGAAAAAAAAAAAAATCCTATTAAATTCTTTCACTTAACCCAGTTTTTTTTCAAAAATAACATTAATAAATTGTGTATTCTCCCAGATGCTTTCCCTAATAAATGCTCAAGTGTCATGCTTTGTTCATCCATTTGTGCCTTTAATTCTGCCCTATCTTCTTCATATTTTTTGCAGTCTAACAGTATATGCTTCACTGTCTCTTGTACATTACAATAAGTGCATAATCCAGTGGGATGTTTTCCTATTCTGTGCAATGTTGTATTTAAACCAGTGTGACCCATTCTAAGACGTGAGACTAACATCTCCTCCCTTGGGCTTCTGCCCTTCCTCATGCTTGTGACTACTTGATTTTGTATACTGTATAAATGACGTCCTGTATCCGCTGTGTTCCAATATTCCTGCCATATTTTAAGTGAATGTTGCTTTATGATGGTTTTGACCTCTGCTCTACTTATTGGTACGT
>NW_015632573.1:17210-19759 GCF_001515625.1 Sinocyclocheilus rhinocerous
TTTTTTTAGGATTACTGATAAACTAATGTAGTTTGATTTGTATTAGTTATCTATTTTAGTTTTAGTTACAGTTGTAGTCATGTTGTCATTTTATTAGTTTTTTTATTATGTCTATATAGGCTTTTTATTAAGTTTTACTTTTATTTAATTTGAGTTATTTCAGTACTTCAACATACAAAATAGAAAAGAAAAAATATATATATATATATATATATATTATTTCATTTCCATTTTGTATGTTGAAGTACTGAAATAACTCAAATTAAATAAAAGTAAAACTTAATAAAAAGCCTATATAGACATAATAAAAAAACTAATAAAATGACAACATGACTACAACTGTAACTTAAACTAAAATAGATAACTAATACAAATCAAAGTACATTAGTTTATCAGTAATCCTAAAAAAATAACACTGAGGCAAACACGCATGCTAAAATAACAACAACTTACTGACACATAGTAAGTAATAGTTATAAAAACCTGAAACAGAAGTGGAAAGAGGAGAGATAAAATCCTTTGCCGGTGTCCCTGCCCGGTGGAGTCGCACGGTAGAGTCGATGGTCTTTACACTCTTCGGTCTTCACACGACCGCAGCCGTGGTAAACTAAGCTTCTTTTTAATTAGTTTAACAAAACTCAAATTGAATTCAGCTGGACACACTTTCCTGTTTATCCCAACAAATGGCCAAGCAAAGCGCACAACACAAATTCATTTTTGCCCATAACTAACAAATCCTTCTTTGCCTCAATTTTCTCACACTTCCCACAAGACCTACTTTTATTTTCTTTGAGTTCTGGTTTATAGGCTTCCTTTTCCTTAGACACTTTCTTTACAGCTTCTGCATATGTTATTCCTTGCAGCGATCTCACTCGCTGCACCTCCATTGCCCTCTTGCTAGCTTCACATCCACGGTAGGCTGAACTGTGCTCCCCTCCACAGTTACAGCATTTCAGCTTTACTCCTTCTCCACATTCCCCATACTCATGCTCGCCTGAACACCTACCACATCTTTGTTTACCCTTACACACTGCTGCTACATGGCCATATCTTTGGCACTTAAAACATCTCAGTGGGGGAGGGATGTATGGCCTGACCTCATAGCTCATGTAACCTATGTATAACTTACTTGGAAGTCTTGCTTCATCAAACTTAATCATAACAGACAGGCTATCGCACTTCTCCCCGTTTCTGGTTGTTCTAAGGCGTTTTACCTCCAGCACTTTTGCCCCTGTTACATTGTCTCTGATTTGATCTTCTGTGACATTTACCGGTATTCCTGTGATAACTCCTCGAATCAACGCCTTGTTTCCAATCAAGACGCACTTTATTCTCTTGCCATCTATTCTATTCAGTTCTATGGCTTTCTCTTGTTGCGTTTTATTCCTACAAAAAATCAGCAGCGCTCCACTTCTTAATACTTTTGCATTTTTGACCTCGCCTAACAATTTGTTTATCGACTTTGTTAATTGAATCGGATTCCACTCACCAAATGACGACCCCTCCTGAGATAGTTTCATGATCACTTTATATTCTTCTTCTTGTTGTTTACTTGCTATTGTCATACTTTGTTCACTATCTGTTTCATCTATATTAGATGTTACTTTCTCCTTTTTTTTCCGTTTTCTTGATCGCATTACATTCCAAACACTCCTATCTCTCCCGCCTTCTTCTTCAAATCCCATCTCACTTCCTGTCTCCTCACTTCCTTCCGCCATCTCCTGCCCAGTCACAGTCTAGCTGTTGCCAACCGCCTCCCGGCCTGAGCCTTTACCTCTTAACGTTGTGAATAGACCAATTTAGAGTAGACGTCACAGTTACGTCACTTGCAGCTGCGCGCGCATAGTGGTTGCAGAAAAACACTGGGAACAAGATAAATGGGTAAAATCCATGGAATAAAAGAAAATATATATTTTTGTGCCTTTTGATGTCAAGATCGGAATGCAAATAATTTATAAGATATAATCTCGGAATTGCGAGAATAAAGTCAGAATTTTGAAATATAAAATCAAATTTACCTTTTTTTAAATTCTTTTATTCCATGTCTCCATAGACTGCCACTTGAAAACCGTCATTTTCTGCCTCCAGATAGGCTCCGCCCACAACAAAAGTCATCCCTGTTTCGGATCTCTAAAACTATCCCACTCTCTAACGTCAATTTTGTTGAATAACAGTGCTTATCGCTGGGTGACAAGCTCTTGTAATATGCGGAGAACATTTTGAAAATGACATCTAATCAATATAATTTATAATCTTTTTAAACCTAACTATTTTGTACCCTATCCGTGAAATTCTCTAGCCATAAAGGCTATCTCTCCTGGGTTTTCTGCAACCATGATACGCGCGCATCCTGAATGTTTACAAACCTATAATTGGTCTATAAGCTAGAGGTGTTTCCAAGAAATAGTACCCTATCATTTAAAACCTTGATTGTGCGCATGTGTGTGTGTGTGTCCGCGACATTGTGCCCAGGGGCCTCTGAATTCCTAATCCGGGCCTGCAGATGATGCTCCTGAATAACTTTTTTTTTTTTTTTTTGTCAAAGCATT
>NW_015632573.1:24272-26018 GCF_001515625.1 Sinocyclocheilus rhinocerous
CACTCTCTAACGTCAATTTCGTTGAATAACAGTGCTTATCGCTGGGTGACAAGCTCTTGTAATATGCGGAGAACATTTAGAAAATGACATCTAATCAATATAATTTATAATCTTTTTAAACCTAACTATTTTGTACCCAACCATAAAGGCTATCTCTCCCGGGTTTTCTGCAACCATGATGTGCGCGCATCCTGAATGTTTACAAACCTATAATTGGTCTATAGATTGCTCAATTGCAAACTATGAGAAAGCGTGTGAACGCTACGGGCGTATTTCTCGTATTGATGTTTATTTTGTTTAACTCTTAATTTTTGTGTAAATACTTTTTTTTGCTTTTTGGAAGCGTTAGGGAGAGGGTGCCATTTTATTTGAACTTGAGATTTTGCCTATGTTTATGTTAGTCAGGGAGTAAGGTAATTTATTTATTTTCATTTGAAGCTTTCGTTGATAGTTAGAGAGTTTTGTTTATGTTGGCCTTGCCCTCTCTTGAAGATTTGCTTCCTTTATAATTATTTTTGTTATTAATAAAGTTATTTGTTTAAGTTTGCGTTTGGTGCTTTTCTGGATCAGGGGATTGTTGTGACCGTCAGACCCCCTTTTTTTTTAATTTAATTTATTTGTTACAGCCACTTACCCCTAGACAAACAGGGAGGCTTGTAACAACATGTATTTTATTGATTAGGTTATATTGATTGTAATTCTACAATCACAGAGGACAGGGCTCAGAAATAACATTCAAAACAGAAAATTCAAGCAATATCAATAAAAGGTACAACACATTGACATATATGCCCAAGCCTAACTGTCTGACTGGACAAATGCACATAAGGTTTCATTTCAAAGTTATAGCTTAAAATGATTTTACTCCAATTTTGCTAGTTTTTTTTTTTGTTGTTGTTTTTTTTAAGTTGAAAGTCTTATCTACAGCTGGGACAAGGATTCCATTGTGTCAGACTAGACCATGTTGCCATGGATGCATTCTAAAACATGTTAACCAATCAGCGCTAAATATACAGATACAGTATGTCAATACATATACCATTCTAAGAACAAAAAAATAAATAAATAAAAATAAGGCATTGTACATTGTAACTGCAGGTACACCTGCAGAACTTTGTGAAAAGCCAATGATTCATTTGATGAGTGAGCCATCAGAATGTAAGAACCAGAGGTGGCAAATATGATTCTAGAGGTAGAAATAAGAATTTTTTTGTTTTGTCATAGTGTGATATCAGTATTGATTTCATCAGCTGACAACAGTCTATCATTGTTTACCTATTCATACTTTTTTTGTATTTGTATTTATAATCAGTGGCGGTTCGTGGGTTTTAAAATAGAGGAGGCACACTAATTGTATTGGTCTGGGATCCCTGCCGATTATTATTATTATATTATTTGCTTAACCACTTTAAAATGGCCTTTTGGTTGCTTTTAGTCAGAAAACGTAAAGAAAACGACATACATACAGCATGATAATATAATTTCACTTACCTGGCCTATCACTTGAAGCAAACATCCATCCCTATTTAAAAGTCTGTGTTAAAAGAGAGCTGCCTGTTGCGCCATTTAATTAAGCCGACTGCTGTAGCCTATATCCAGCTTAGGCTGTTTTCCCATGATGTATAGACCTCACGAGAACTTGGGATGTTTGTACTTACCATTTGTGCAACAGGATGCAGTGTTCATTTAACACACACTAATTGTTTTCCTTGATTTTTCAGGATTTAAACACTTTGGCACAACATC
>NW_015632573.1:27191-28489 GCF_001515625.1 Sinocyclocheilus rhinocerous
ATTGACTTTTCACATGATGTATTACACTGATACAATTATCATTCAGCCATAACATTTACTTTATCAAGCCAGTCTCAGACCTATGTGAGAGACATATATTCAACTGTGCTACGTTTGTACTCCATAATTGTCAATTCATATTTCATGTTACAGGCACATTGCAATTAATCATGGTCAGGTCATTTCATGGACATTTTATTCCCAAAGTATTCAGAAAACTTTAATAAATTAATAAATCTTATACAGCAACTGTAACCACTGACTTGTTTTGAATGTTTTAATTCTGACATAAAACCAGAACAATAACAATAACATTTAACAATGCATAAAGCGTTACACCTTGAACATGTACAAAGTTATGGGGTCCTGTTATAAACAAAACATGTAGTAATGATGCATGACTTAAAAAGCTGTTGAAACTGTCAAAAAGAATGGGTTGCAACATGACTGTTTTGAAAGAGTTGCACGTCTCTGAGCGCTCTGTCCAGCAGTCTGGTGATCTTACAGTTCCAAATGAAACTTCTAGATTCACATCAGCTCATAACTTGTGGCAGGGGATGAAGTAGGAGCTACTTATACATCATCAGCCTCACAATTCTGAAATAAATAGTATCTGCAGCATAAACAAACTTAAATGAAATGTACACGGTCTCCAATGTGTGCATGTTATCACATTGTCATCACTTGAATGCGAGCCATCACAGGACTTTACACACAAGACAAGCTCTGCTGTGACAGCTCTTTCATATTCTCAATAAACAAAAAGTATATTTCATAATCTTATATTTATTTACCACATGTCCCATCAGTAAAAACATTATTTTATGCTTTACACTGAGTTTCTGAATCTAATATCTTAATGTGGTATGGTATCCACGTGGATAATGATTCTTTATTAAATAAACTTAAGAATTTATCAATATTAAATCATAATACTCTAAACAGCAGCTGCTGGCTTACATTGTTCATGTTAGCGAGTGTCTAAACGACCAATTTTACTTCCAAGTTTTAAGTAAACATGCAAAAATAAAACGATAAACCTTTACTTGGCTAGTTAACTGAAATAAAACGATCAACTGCACTTACCTCTGCTAAATCATAACTTGAACGGTGGTCTCGCGCTGATGACGTCAGCATCCAGGTAGGCACGCCCAGGGCACGCGATTCATACCATAGACATAATAAATAAGTATTTATTATGTCTGATTCATACACCCACAGTGGGTTATGATTGGTCGACAGACAGGGTCAAATCTGATTGGCTAAAGAGTACGAGTGTCCCGCGTGGGAGGAGTTCG
>NW_015632573.1:28661-31835 GCF_001515625.1 Sinocyclocheilus rhinocerous
GTCCCGCTGGCAGTAGTTCGCTGCCAGGAAGGTCTCAAAATTCACACACAAATCCAAGGCGATTCACATTCACAGCCCATGATAAACTCGTGAATTTTTAACATTCAAAAATGTTGTACACATTTGTACATCTGTGAATTATGTTTTGCATTTGTGAAACGTATTTTATGAATATATATTCTTATTTTGTGCATGTGAATAGGTTTTTGTGAATATATATATTTTCTTCGTGCACGTGAATTACCGGTATTTCTCATGCATGTGAATTGGGTTAAGCATGTGTGCATCGCGTCTTTTGCGTGAATTATTACTGAGATCATTCTGGCTCCATAGAGAGAAGGAGTAGACACACATATAGAAGGGTAAAAGCATGTAAAATCCTTCCTGTGCACCAAATACTTCATATTGCACATCTTTTACCACCTTATTAATCACCACTAAATTATGCTTAACCAGTAACACTTTACAATGTAGTTCAGTTTGTTGATGCATTTAGTTCTCTTAGTTCTAATTAGTTAATGTATTAAAACTAACAATGAACAACAATTTTTTATAACGTGTATTAATGTAGCTTTAGAAAAGGGTGTTGTGTTTAGACACTGGGGAACATGGAGGAAACGTTTGTGAAATGTGTTTTAGCATTTGAGAAAAACTGTAATCACCACTAAATTATGCTTAACCAGTAACACTTTACAATGTAGTTCAGTTTGTTGATGCATTTAGTTCTCTTAGTTCTAATTAGTTAATGTATTAAAACTAACAATGAACAACAATTTTTTATAACGTGTATTAATCTACAGTAGGTTCATGTTAATTTATTAATATACTATTGTTCATCGTTAATTCATGTTTATTCATAATACATTAACTAATGTTAATTAGGTAAAATATTGTTGTTATTTATGTGAACTATTGAATTAATGTTTAGAACCTTATTGGAAAGTGTTGCCACTTATTCTAACACTGATTTGTTAGTTTTGAGCAACACTGTCCTTGGGTCTTACAACACCCAACGTCTCCTCACCTTCCTAGAGGAGCTAAAAGACATCCTCCTGGACCGCCAACAACACCATCCTGGGCCCGCACATCACATTTATGTGATCATTTGGGACAATGTACGCTTCCACAAAACAAACCAAATCAGAGAGTGGTTCACCACCAACAGTAACCACTTTTTAAACGTCTGTCTGCCACCCTACTCCCCTTTCCTGAACCCTATAGAGGAGTTCTTCTCATCGTGGAGATGGAAGGTTTATGACAGACAACCATACACTAGAGAGAACCTCCTAAGGGCAATGGAGCTGGCCTGTGTTGACATCCCAGTGGAGGCCTTCCAAGGATGGATTCGCCATTCCAGGGCGTTTTTCCCGCGGTGCCTGGCAAGAGACAATATAGCCTGCGATGTGGATGAGGTGATGTGGCCCGATGCAGCTCAGCGACATGATGCCGCACAGTGATTGTGGTGTGTGTGTGGTGTAAATAAAAAAACTTCACACCCTGATCATGTTTTCAAGAGTACTGTTGTGTGCAATAGATTCTGTTTTTGCATTGAGTTGTGTTACAGTAGTGTACATGCAGAATTTACTATAGATTTATACTCTTCATATGAAACTCACAAATCTAAATGCCTAATCCTCTGCAGAGATCTAAGAACATCCATTACTGTAAAGTTTCTAAAAATATGCATTGGCAGTTATGAAACAAAGAACCTTCTCACAAATTGAGCATTGTGTTTTCAATTGTTTTGCTGTAGTGTGTAATGATGTGTATAGTGTTTACATTTTTGAAAGCTTCGAGCTGCTCTTTTGGTGTGAAAGTTTGAGTTTTGAAGTGAGAAGGTGTGGTTGTGTTTATGTAGCTTTAGAAAAGGGTGTTGTGTTTAGACACTGGGGAACATGGAGGAAACGTTTGTGAAATGTGTTTTAGCATTTGAGAAAAACTGTAATCACCACTAAATTATGCTTAACCAGTAACACTTTACAATGTAGTTCAGTTTGTTGATGCATTTAGTTCTCTTAGTTCTAATTAGTTAATGTATTAAAACTAACAATGAACAACAATTTTTTATAACGTGTATTAATCTACAGTAGGTTAATGTTAATTTATTAATATACTATTGTTCATCGTTAATTCATGTTTATTCATAATACATTAACTAATGTTAATTAGGTCAAATATTGTTAATTGTTATTTTATGTGAACTATTGAATTAATGTTTAGAACCTTATTGTAAAGTGTTGCCACTTATTCTAACACTGATTTGTTCGTTTTGAGCAACACATACTTTTGTTGACTACCTGTCAGCTTAATTTCAAGCAGATACTGTGAGAATATTTGATGCATACAGTGTATGTGCTTTCTCAAAAGTCTGACTCTTTCCTCTAGCACCAGGTTTTGCCACTCCCGGTTAACAGTATGGCTTTAAAAAGAAAGAACTAGCAGTTTATTCACAGAAAAGTCACAAATACAGTGTTATCAGCAGCAAGACAGTGTACAGCAGCATGTACCCTGCATAAAAGGCTAATTGAAAACAAGCAACTTGGCAGCTAAGATTTTGAACATATCCAAAAACATCACTGGAGAGGCATCTTCGAACTACTAGCTGTAGTACTCATCGCATCAGCTACACTAAGGTGTATTTGGATAACATTCATAGACACATTCATCACACTCATCACAACCCTGCTAAAATGTAGCACCAGTACATGCGCGCATTGGCGCCCCCTCCTGCTGGTGGCGCCCTATAGGCGACCGCCTGGCTTGCCTATGCCTAGAAACGGTACTGCGTGAATCACAGAATACTCTGCACGTGTTCACCAGCGCGTTCGAGAAGTGTGATAAGATTTGTGCGAACCATTCCTATCGCGAAGCTGATGGTAAAATGTGTGATTTATTTGAATTATTTAGAGAAACAGCCACTTTAAAATGCTATGGAGAAAGTCGAACAGTAGCTATCTAAAAAGGCAAATAAACTAAAAAGACTGATGAAAAGAGGAGAAAACAGTCTTGAACCAGCACTAACATACAGAGGCGGACAAAGTACTCAACTCCATTACTTGAGTGAAAGTACAGATACTGCTTGTCAAATATTACTCCATTACAAGTAAAAGTTGTAAAGACACATTTTTACAACCACTTACTGTGCGCCCCTATTTTTGAGCATTTTCTGAAAAA
>NW_015632574.1:0-7098 GCF_001515625.1 Sinocyclocheilus rhinocerous
GATGTGCTAAAACATTAGCCACATTTAAATGCAGACTCAAAACTCTTGTTTTAACTGTGCATTTAGTGAATGAGCACTGTGCTTACTCCAAACTGATTGCACTATATTTTATGTATAACTACATAACTGTTTTATTAACTGTTTTAAATTCATTTTAAACCTCTTAAATCAATTTTTAAATAATTTTCAAAGTTTTAAATTCCTTGTTTTATTGTTGTGATTATTTAAAAAAAAAAAAAAAATTTTTTATGTAAAGCACTTTGAATTACCATTGTGTATGAAATGTGCTATAAAAATAAACTTGCCTTGCCTTGCAAATAACCGCTTGATGCACAACTAGGCATGGATTATCCATGGTCACTTGTCAGCATTGGCAATTTAAAGCTGTTATTGGTGTTTATAGTGCAATATTTGACCGAAAGGGGGAAAAAGCAGTTATTTTCGTCAGTTAAATGAAATCTGTTCATTATATAAAGTGATCTTCAGAGTGTAATTGTTTTCATATCCGCACTTTTTCATGTTGTGTAGTTTGTTGACCTGAGCAAAAAGATCCTTCAGCAGCTGTTGGTTTGTATTGCAGATGCTCCTGCTGCCGAACGAGATGAAATGAAGTCAGTGCAGGAGGGAGAATCTGTCACTTTAGATCCTGGTGTGATAAACAACCCAAATTATTTGATGACGTGGCTTTTTAATGACATTCGCATCGCTGAAATCAATGGAGATCCCAGTAAGACCTGCACAGATGTTCAGTGTGAAGATAGTAGTGAGAGATTCAGAGACAGACTGGAGGTGAATCAGACTGGATTTTTGACCGTCGCAAACATAAGAACCACAGACTCTGGAGTTTATAAAGTACAGATCACCAGCAGCAGCAGCAGCAGCTTCAGTATTAGAAGGATTAGGAGTTTCAGTGTTACAGTCACTGGTGAGTGTCATTCAGTTATTCAGTGCAAATTAAATAAAGTGCCTTTCACTGAGGACTGTTTCGACTAACATTGCACAATGCACAAAATGCATGATGAAAAAAAGTTTTCCTGTAAGCATTGATGTATCCTGTTGAGTGCTTTGATGTGGTTTTAGTTCCTGTTCTTCAAAAACCAACCTTTATCAGTTAAATCCGTATAGCACACAACTGATGAACAGAGCAGAAAGGTGTAATTATCAGTCAGAAATATCAATAAAAATTGAAATGACTGTCTCTCTTCATCGTTACAGGTTCGGATTTGTCTTCAGCTACTGTAGCAGGAATATGTGTTGCTGTAGTTATTCTGCTCCTGGCTGCAGCTGCCGCCAGGATTTATTATCTTAAAAAAAATAGAAAGGTGAGTATTACATACAGCTGATTAAGCAAGATTGTGTGCGCATGATGTGAAAATATGTGTTTTCATTCCAATTCGCCAAGTTTGTCATTATTGTTCAGACAGGCAGCGGGGCAGAGCAAAATCAAGTTCAGGTAATATAAACCTAAATTCCTCAAAAACACAATTCTAATCTTTAGATTTGTGTGTTTGTGTAACTAAATCATCAGTCTTCTTCACTTCTCTTACCTTCTGTGTTTTCTTACAGGCAAATCTTGCACAATACTCATCTGTTAGTCAGACTGAGGCTGCTGCTAATGGCACGTCCCATTAAAAGACTGAGACTGCCACTGAAACACCGCCGTGGCATTATTTATTATTTAAATACCAGCGAGTGCTTGAGGATTTTTCAGTGTGTCGAGGTATTTTAAAGCTGCTATAGTGATCCAAAACAAGAGCAGAGAATGAATTCTTTGTTTCTTGTCATTTGCACTGATGTACTTGACAGATCAGTTGTTTTGTCCCATCTGTTTACATCCTCTTTAACTGACTGTTTACATGAATACCTCGCCAAAACGGCCAAATATATTTGACTGCTCGCATATAATCGCACAAGCCATCGTACTGCAAGACACAAGTGCTCTTCACATACTATAGTTGGCATTGCTAGTTACATTATTTTACTATTGACATCTCGCTGTTACTACATATTATGTTAACTTGTGTAGTGTGAAACAATGTGATTTTAGAATGTTACCGTTAGTTGCTTAGCAATTACGTACCTCATATTCACGTGCTTTGGACAATCATGGAATCCCAGTGTGCTGTATAAACCGTTGTTTCAGTGTTTGGGTGGAAAAAATGTTACATTTTCCAATTTGAATTGAAGAAGTATTCAAATTCCACTCAGGAAAAACTTTGTAGTATAGCACAATATATATATGATGATGTGCAATGCTAGAGCCATTATGCACACAAGTCACATGGTGCTTTCGTCCAATCAATGACACTGACTCCGCAAATATGCAAATAAAAACGCTAACCTGGGGTTTAAGGATGTATAGCGTGAAACATCAGCTTATGAATACCCAGGATTCAAGTGCAGACAAAAAGCACAGTATAAGTTATCATAATAAGCAATGGTATTAGAGCAACTAGCAAACTTTTTGGGATGAGAGTGATACTCTCATCTCACACGCTCATGCACACACCATAACAGCCAAAAATGTGTCATTTGTGCTCAAAAATTGAACAACGTTAATAATAATGCACTTACCTTTGTGTTGTGCTTCAACTTAGAACAATCCATGGTTTGAGATTTGAGTCACTCGTCCGCTCTTTAACTTATACAGTGGGGAAAAAAAAGTATTTAGTCAGCCACCAATTGTGCAAGTTCTCCCACTTAAAAAGATGAGAGAGGCCTGTAATTTTCATGGGTCACTGAGTCATTTTTTTCAGGCGATTATTTCAAAACGACTGATTCATTCAGGAAAGAAGTAATAAAATGTTTTTATGAATGGATCAGTGAATCAACCCGATTTGTTCAAAAACGCAAATTCATTCTGTAAGAAAACACCTCTGTGTGTTGCTGCAGAGACACTCAACATGGTTTTGTGTGGAACCATTTTCTTTAGAGAAATAGAGCAAAAAAAGACAATATTGTCTCTATAATTTAAATCACTTACTATTTATTTCTTGTTCATTGAATTGTTGCCCTGACGCGAAGAAAGTCTGCAACAGACCATGGTGGCCAAACAGTTCATATGATCGCTCTAAATGCGCGTGTCGTAGGAAGACACGACAGCATTATATGATTTAATATCTATATTTGTTGTTTCACATTGACAATGCTCAGTAACAAATAACCTAATTTCAAAAATTACAAAATCTGTATTAGTTATACACTAGTTACAGACACCTGAAGCAGCTGCTGTAACTTTTTATCGCTGGTTGGCCAGTTACATGTCAGTACGAGCCTCGGTGGTCGGTTTTTGTCGGGAGTGATTGAGTGAATGACAATGTAGGTAGACACTGTTGGATGTGCAAATCTGCAGTACTAATATTACCGTAATTATTTTAATGCGCATGAAAACTCAGTGATGATTCGTACAGGGCATAGTAAAAACATTCGGGGCTTCAGCTCCCTTAGCCCACCCCTAGCGCCGCCCCTGGTGACATTCAAATGTGTTTTTTCTCTTTACCTGTAAATTAATTCAGCCATATATATAAGAGATGTAGTGATGTAGCCCCTCCGGATCTGTGCCGCTCCAAGAGGTATTCAAACTGGCGTCTCCAGCATGGGAGTCAGGCACACTAACAAGGACACTAAAGACCACAGCCTCTAACGCTCCTTTTGAGGCCAGGGAGTAAGGTTTACCTGCACAACTCTTTACAAGCTGGCCTCCATTACAGAACCCCTATAAAGCTCACTCCCATCCGGGTCACGGCACCAATGTAACCCCTTCGGTTCTACTTGCACTGCTCTGAGCGTGATTTGAACCGGCATTTCCAGCATGGGAGGCGGGCATGCTAACAAGAACGCTAAAGATTGCAGTCTCTAGCATCAGTCGTAAAAGAGGTAGTGTGCCTCTTGAGTTTTGTTCTGGTGAAGGTGACAGTTTCTCATCAAGTAATCTCTGATCACGTCTTATCATTTGTGTAAATGTATGTTATTTCATACTCAGTGATTTTTTTTTCACCAAGAAACTAAACTGCAGAGGATTTGAAGTATGCAAATTGTTTTATAAGCACAAGGAATTACTTTCATATCCACAGTTCTTGAGGTTTTGTAGTTTCTTATTTTCCCCAAAAGACCTTCAGTCATTTGATGGTTTGTGTTTCAGATGTTCCTGCTGCAAGACGAGATGAAATGAGAAGAAAAAAGCAGGGAGAACCTGTCACTTTAGATCCTGGGGTAATAAAATACCCAAATGATTTGATGACATGGCATTTTAATGATATTCTCATCGCTGAAATCACTGGAGATCAGAGTAAGATCTGTACAGATGATCAGTGTGATGAGAGATTCAGAGAGAGACTGAAGCTGGATCAAACTGGATCTCTGACCATCACAAACATGAGGACATCAGACTCTGGACTCTATAAACTAACAATCACCAACATCAGATTCAGCATCATAAAGAGCTTCATTGTTTCTGTCACTGGTGAGTATCATTTAGTCACTCAGTGCATTTTTCTATAAACAGTTTTTAATGAAAATTAGATTTTTTAAAATATTTTATTTACACTCTAAGTAAAAAATAAATTCTCTGTCTGTCTTCAGCTGCTGTAGCAGGAATATATGCTGCTGTTGCTGCTGCTGTTGTTGTTCTGCTGCTTGTTGCTTCAGCTGCTGCTGTGATTTACTATCGCAAGCGCCAAAGAAGAAGGACAGGTGTGTATTACATACAGCTGCAGTAACAAGATGGAAATATCTTGTTGTATGAAAATAATCTTTAAATTCACCACTGTGTTTAATTGAGTTTGTCATTATTTTTCAAACAGATATGGATATGCAGTCCAGTGATCAGGTAAGATACTGTGTGCGATACGTTTGGCCTTCTTCCCTGACATCTTAATCTTTCTGAAAATTAGTTAAAAAATTACAAAAAAACTGCGTTGAAGTGTTGTCATGGAGGTGGTCCGATGCAACATATTGATGTCACAATTTGCAGTTGTGGAAAACAAGTTGTTTGAGCTGCTTGGTTTCAACAAAGGTATGTTTTATAGTAGATGTCAAGAGATCAAAGAAAATTTGTTTCTTTATGTCATTACCGTTTTAAGAGAAGCATCCCACATTTAAGACATGTTAACCCTTAATCTTAAATATCAGGATAAAAAACAGAATATGAAATCTTTAGTCTTGTTCTGTTTGTGTAACTGAATCATCAATCCTGTTGATTTATTCTGCCTTCTGTGATTTTGTGTTTTAGAATCGTGCAGAAGATTTGTCCTCTAATCAGTCTGATACTCATGCTGTCAGTGAGATGTTACAGTAACATTATTATTTTGATAATTTCATTTAAGGAGAACATGAAGAGAAGATTGGAAATGAGAGAAGAGCATAAGCTGAAACTCACAACACCCAGAGAGAAACAGTGTCACAATACCATGATTTCAGTATTAGGTACCAGTACTGAAATTTCAGATTTTGGCTTGTGACGCCGGAGTGTGCGCCAGTAACAACTGATAATAACCTTTTTTTCAGGCTCCTGGTTAGGGTTATATCACCACCTGTTGGTTTGGCATGACAGCACTTTATAGCATGTTTTTGCATTTTCATGTGGACAAGATTGTTTTTTAAACAGAGGAAAAACTGTTTATATAAATACCCGTGTACATGTGGACTAGACCTTACAGTCTTTAAAGTTTTATTATTGTCATTTGACAACACTAGTGAGGAACATGCCTGATGAAAACACCATAAAATTCATGTTACTCAAAGCTGGTGTTTTCAGCAGGAATCAGTTTATTTGTGTTAAAGTCTATGAAGAACTTTGTTTGTTTTTGGTGTTGTAGATTTATGGTTAAGGTTAAAATCCTGTGAGGGTTGATCCATGTAATTTCACCATTGTGTCCTTGATCAAACTCTGAATCTCAGGAACTGAACCTGTAATAGCTGAACTATCATGAACATAAAGCGATAGTAGTGCAACAGCATCTTGAGAGTGAATATTTCAACTTTAAACAAGTTGGTTTAGTTAGAATTAGTTATGGCAACAGAAAGGAAGATCTGGTAATTTCTCGTATGAGAATTGGTCATTCTGCCCTCAACAAATCACTTCAAATGATAGGGAAACATGGTTCTGGTCAGTGCAATAAATGTGGACTTCCAGAAACTGTAGAGCATGTAATAATCAATTGTATGGCATATGAAAGGGAAATAATTCAATTTAAAAAAGATTTAATTTCTGTTGGCATAAATTCTATAATTTTGCAGAATATAGGCTACTTAACAGTTCTTACAAAGGATATGAAGCTCTTTTTTTTTTTTTTTTTTGAAAGCAACAAAGTTATATAAGAAAATATAGAAAGGTAGGGTAGGTGTTTTTTTTTCTTTCTTTTTTTTCTGATATCAATGCCTCACACTCCATCCCAGTAGGTGGCGGAATATGCACCAAAGCTGGTTTGCCAACCGCCATTAAACCTCAAAGAAGAAGAAGTCAGCTTGTGTTCAGGAGAGGAAGCAATGGTTTCCTCACGCTCGCATTTCAGAAGCTGACGGTCCTAAGATTGAGGATTTGTTTCCCTGTGTCAATCTGTAAGTGTTCACTGTTCATTTTGTAATGTGTTATGTTTGTTGGAATGTAATTAGTTTTTAACGGTGTATATAGATTGTTTGGAGGTGCATGCTAATAGTAGAACGGTATTTGTTTTTTGATAGATGGAGCTTTTATGACTAATAGACTTGTATAGTCACGAAACGGAGTCATGTGGAACTGTTTCCAGCACGGCATTTGGAATTGTGAACGTCTTGTGTATTAAGCACATGCTTTTACGCAGTGGACTCTCACGTGTGCTTCGTGGAAGCTTTGTGGATATCACAGATTTGGATTATCATTATTTTTTTCCTTTGACTGCTATCGACTCACCGGGAACTTTGTCACATAAACGGACATTATCAGCGATCATCAGTATCTTCGTCTACGTTCAGCTAAGTTTGTTCTACTTACAAACATATTTCATGTTGTTCCAACTCAGCATGCCTGGCCTAAAGACATACAACCCATAAGGTTCATTGGCATTCATTCCTTGGTTGTTGTTTTTTTTTCCTTTTGCCTTGCCTATTTTCAAATTGTCT
>NW_015632574.1:13594-17368 GCF_001515625.1 Sinocyclocheilus rhinocerous
TTCGCCAGAAAGTCGTGTATGCCTAAGGTTGAAAATAAATGATGTTTATAGTGAATGCCATAAATAAATGGTTTTATTTTTACGATTTAGTTTTAATCCAAATTATGCGGGTGCTAAGTGAGTGAACATCAAAGATCACACAACAGAAGTGCGCTCTCTCTCTCTCTTCAGTATCGGGCCCGATACCGATACTGGTCCCTAATTTAAAACTAAATCATCCTTTCGAAGCGATGATAGGAGAATGTGATCATAGATGGAAAATAAAACTAACCGTTAAAACTATCATAATGAGGATTTCATGTAAAATAAGTTTATAAAATGTGTATAAAACAGATAAATGTTTCTTTTTGTTTTTTTTTGAAAGCATGATTAAATCACTTTCATATCCACAGTTCTTTCATGTTTTGTGTGTGTGTTTTGACATAAATATCCTTCCAGTCAGCTTGTTGGTTTGTGTTCCAGATGTTCCTGCTAATGAACGAGATCAAATGCAGAGAAAGTCAGTGAAGGAGGGAGAATCTGTCACTTTAGATACTGGTGTAATGAAAAACCCAGAGGATTTGATGACGTGGTATTTTAATGACATTTGCATCGCTGAAATCAGTGAAGAACCCAGTAAGATCTGTACAGATGATCAGTGTGATGGAGGTACTGAGAGATTCAGAGGCAGACTGCAGCTGGATCATCAGACTGGATCTCTGACCATCACAAACACCACAATCACAGACTCTGGACTCTATAAACTACAGACCAACAGCAGCAGAATCAGCATCATAAGGAGCTTCAGTGTTTCTGTCATTGGCAAGTATCATTTTGTGTAGTTCCCCATAGCAATTTAAAAATAGTTCAACTTTTTTTTTTTAATTTACCCAGTAATTTTTGGAAAATTTCCAGAAACTTTCCAAACAATTCCGAATGTTTTGTGAAAGTTTACAAAAAATGCTGGAAATTTCCAAAATTTCTGGAATGTTTCTAAAATTTACCAGGAATTTTCAGCCTCTTTGCAAACTTAGTATTAAATGGTAATTGAGATAATCACCTTCACATCAAGGTACACAACCAAGACATGCTGTTCACAAGACTAATTTTGACATTTTTTTTCTGACAGCTCACAGTGATGATGCAATTTATAAGTTTATTAATCAGTATCATACAACTGATGACCAAAGCAGATAAGTGTAAATACTTGAAAAAGACATTGGTAAAATCGATTGTAAGTTGCTCTCTAATAATAATCACTGTCTGTATTTACAGTTCCAGATTCAAGTTTGTCATCAGCTGCTGTAGCAGGAATATGTGCTGCTGTTAGTGTCCTGCTGCTGGTGACACTATCTGTGATTTGTTACCATCGTCAAGTAAGAAGGAAAGGTGAGTATTACATTAGTGATGGGAAGTTTGATTCTTTTCTTCAAAATGGTTCTTTCAGACAGTCCATTTCCATAATCTAGTTCAAAAAATTATTCACCAGTTTGTTTACGTTAATACTAGGAATGTACCAATGAAGTGTTTTGCGCCCCAGTTTGGGTCATTTAATATCTGATCTGTCCTGATCTGATGCTTGTATTTTCCTAGTGTTAGGTGCACACTTAAAGTACATTTTAGTTATTATAATCAATCCAATGTATACAGGGCAATGCCTATATATTGTATAAAGGCATTGGTAAATGTAAGCATCTGTCATAATGATTCACAATAATGAATATGGGACTACTGATATAAATGTCTTGTATTTAACAACAACCCATATATAACAACCCATAGCAATGCGTTATGACAACATCTCAGATAGTCTGATGACAGATAAAAGTAAACGGTAAATAAATGACTTTTGAGAGTTTTGTTACAAAATTGTGCTTTAAATATGCTACGCTCGAATGTGCATGCTACAACAGACCTGATTGGTTCTTGTGCGTCGTGCACATTTGAGCATAATTGTCTTTTCTTTTTAAAGGTGGTTGGTTAACCTTCTGAAAGGTGCATACCGCCACCTGCTGCACCACCCCAGCATGACAGCTGACAATAAAAATCGGGCTAAGAAAAAAAAAGGTTGCCTGATACCAATCACTGAGTATATGTTGACTTGATAACTAATGCCATCAGATAGTTGTTTTATTTGCAATAAGTTTTATTTGTTAGAATTTCTGCTGTTTGTCATAAATCATCAGAAACATACAGTTCGCCCCCTTTTATGAATTGCGAACCGGCCATCCCTATATTGCACACAGAGCTGGGTAGATTACTTACAAATTGTAATCCATTACAGATTACGTGATGAAAACTGTAGTTAGCAACGTAATCTAGGTTACTCATTTTAGGTAATGACTTCTGACTACATTTTAGATTGCTTTTTATCTAACTTGTTTTAAGCTTACCATTAAACATACCATATTGATATATAAAAGCAAAGAGAAAGAAAATAAATTCCATTTTTTTTTATATCAACCTCATAAAATGCATTAAACATTACACCAAGGTTTCACAAACTGGGCTTAATGTAAGAACTGTAGTGGTTTTGTGAGTTGATTAAAAAGCTAATAATTAAATCATAAAAATGTAAAATAAACTATTACAACACTTGGTCACTAAAAATAGAAATATTTCATTTGTTTACCTGCATGTCAATGTCACCATTAACCGACATGAGAACTATAAACATGTGAATGTGTTGTTAAATTATTTTAAATATTAACTTCCTCAGGGGTATTTCAAGTAAATATTTTATTTTAAGGGGTTTGGCTGACAAAAATGTTTGTGAATCCCTGCATTACATGAACAAACATTAATACACATGAAAACAACAATGACATTACACACCCAAAGTCTTTGAGGTTTGAAATATTTTTGTCCAGACTTTCAGATTTAAGAGTTACTGGATATGAAGACATACTGTAGTGTTTCACAGCTACACCTCACCAGTGTTTAGTATCTTGCATAATTATTTGTTTCATACATGGTCTAATTGCATGAGTAGTGATTTTTCCCCCTCAAATTCAGAAGCATGGTTTGCAAATTTATTTACATGACCATTCTATATTGTGAATATAGTCAAAGCTAAACAGTATGACACAGAATAATTTTTTAGAAAGGAAAATTTATAAGAAAAAAAAGAACTAGGGAGAATCAATCAATTCTGAATAATTTACTGCCATTGTGTAAATAATACATAATCATGTAATCCATAAAAAGCAACTATAATCTGATTATGAGTATTATTAAATGTAAAATACTCCAATTAAGAGTACTTGATTTTTGGAATCTGATTTCGTAATCCAGATTAAATTTAATCAGTTACTACCCAGCTCTGATTACACAAACAGCTGAATTAAAGGGTTAGTTCACCCAAAAATGAAAATTAGGCTGTTTTACACTCACCCCAGAGCCATCCTTTCTTCTTTCAGACGAATCCAGTCGGAGTTATATTAAAAATTGTCCTGGCTATTCCAAGCTCTATCATTGCAGTCAGCGGGTGTTGCAGTGCTTCAGTCCAAAAGAAGTTAAATAAAAAGTGCCCATCCATAAAAAAAAAGTGTCTCACACGGCTCCGGGGGGTGAACAAAGGCCTCCTGTAGCGAATCGATGCGTTTTTGTAAGACAAATATCCATATTCAAACCGTAATAATCAATTTAATCTAGCTTGCGGTCACTGTTGTAAACGGAAGCAGCTCCGGGCGGATGACGTATGAGGTCAGCTTTGCGCATGCGCCGCTCAGAAGTGACGCACGCTGAAATGCAGGAGAGAGATCAAAACAAAACAACGGTCACGAATTAGAAGTA
>NW_015632575.1:0-2506 GCF_001515625.1 Sinocyclocheilus rhinocerous
AATAATGACAGAAGATCCCTGCTCCAAGCTGAACTGTGGTGAGAAAGAAAAGAGAGGCAGCTGTGTTCGTATGAAAGGCATGTTCCTGGCAGCGTGCGAGTGTAATAGGCCATACTATGGCCAGAATTGTGAGAAGAGCTTAGATGAATACAAGAAGTACTTAATGGCAACGACAATAGTGGTGGACAGTAGGCATCGTTTGGGTGGTTCTGGCTAATGACGCATTCTGGTCTCAGCAAATTTCATGAAATGGCAGGATTTTGGAAAATTGGTAAAGTTCGCATTTAACTAAATATTCTCACTGAATATATCGGTGAGGCACCAAAAGCACAATGTTTTTTATCCATGAAAACACATGAATCCCAGAAAATAATCCTAAAGACTAAACATCTCTATCATCCAAACCTAATCTGAACCTCATTCCTTTCAATCAAACAGCATAACTGAGTGTCAGAGTTCAGGTCCATTTCATGAGCTTGTTTTGTGATGCCCAGCGTGGTGTTCATATTTCTGAGATGATGTATGAAGGAAATGCATCATCAGCTGGTGTTGAGCTGTAACGCAAACTGCTAAGTAAAGCGAGCCTCTGTCCACAGGCGGGAGGGACTGTATTTCTTTTACAAGGTCAAATAAAAATGTTTTTTTATCCCATTCTGTGCAGCATTTTAGCTGAAAAAGTGAATTGATGTAAAGGTGATTCAAACATAAATGGCCAGTTCCTTAACATAATGGGCAGAAATCTGTGGTTGAAGTGTTTGAAAAAGTTAAAGTACAGAGATATTGTATTTGAAATGATTTAATATTCATGTGTTGATGTATCTATAGTAAATTTCCATTTTCCCCCCTTTTTCATTAGACCCCACATGGGGGAAAAAACAAAGAAAATGCATTTATACCATACATATACCAATATACGTATTTCAGACACATTTGATTATAGTTTTTATTTTATGTTTGATTTGACAAATGTTAAAATGTGGTGATCACCTCCTGCCTGTCAATGTGATCAGAGTTTAAACCGCATGCTTTTCCTGCTTCAAGCTTCTGTCCTGATTCTGTAAGCTGGTAAAATGAATTAAACAATTCTGTTTTATTGCCATTGGGATGTCTTTTTATTTGCATGCTTACATGTTTTTAAAATACAATAATATTCAGTATATAAAGTTATGTAGTATGTCAAAGTACTAACTAAGACATTGTGTTTTTACTCTACACTGTAAAAAGTACTATGTGATAACTTCTTATCTTTCAATACTTGTTTTTCTTAAATCTCCTGGATTAAGTCGTTAGTTTTAAGGCTTGGTTTAAAAAAAAAAAAAAACTCAAGAAAAGAAGAACAAGCAAAGAACTGGACAGAGGTCACAGGCTGTGTTTAACGCATTACAAGTAACGTGAGTTACGTAATCAGATTACTTTCCCAAGTAACTAGTAATGTAACGCATTACTTAGATATTTCGATGTAAATTTAAGAGTTACTTTTTTATTAAAAATAAATAAGCCTAGTCCAGGTGACAAAAAGTAATGCAAAAGTAAAGTAATGTATTACTTTACACAAACAGTAACTAACGCAATTAGTTACTATTTTATGGAGTAACACACAATACAGACTGTAACCAAATGTCTCAGGTTACGCATGTAACCATGGTTCCGAGAATAGGGAACGAGACGCTGCGTCCTCTAGAGCAGTGAATCTCAACCTTTTGGCGTACCGGACCCCAGTCCAATTCAGAACCATCCTCAAAGACCCCCAGAACAAAATTGACTAATCTATGTATCATTTGTGTCTTTGTGAGGACCAAATACAGTCAAGTATAATTCAAGTTAGCTGACTTGTCCAGTATTTGGCCATATCATCAGCTATATTGGATTTTTCTTTCATGGGAACATGTCATGTCAAAATATACAACATTTATACAAAAATTCATACTTTATACGGACCCCCTGGCCTTACGTCAAGGACCACTAGGGGTCCACGGAGCCCTGGTTGAGAAACACTGCATATAGGGGATGTTCGAAAGGGAACTCTACGCTGCGTCCTCTAGAGGGCGCTAGGGGAACGTCTTCAACGTGACCGGTGTCTGAAGCATGAATGAAAAAACGACAATGAACTTGACATTGGCAGGCGGAAGCCTATGACGTAAGCAAATGAGCGACTGCGGGTATAAAAGAGCACCTGTGGAATACATCATCCTCTTTTTTGTCTGAGGAGACACAGGCATGATGCCGAAGCATGGCACAGAGACGCAGCGTCTCGTTCCCTATTCTCAGGGAACCATGGTTACATGCGTAACCTGAGACGTTCCCTTTCGAAAGGGAACTCTACGCTGTGTCCTCTAGAGGGCGCTAGGGGAACGAAATACTAACGCTGCCATGCTGAGGGATGAGTGCCCAGGTAACTAGGTTCCCCATGTCATGACTCAAGGAACAACATCCCTGCCAGCGAAACGCTAGGCTCTACGGGCAGGCTCAAGCTCACCAATCGTCATAGACTAGCTCACCCACCAGC
>NW_015632576.1:0-935 GCF_001515625.1 Sinocyclocheilus rhinocerous
AGCACTTTCTATGAAACCTGTATTTATAATAAATGCATTATAAAACAAAAACTTAGAACATGTTGTATCATCTCATAAATAATCATAACAATTATAATACATTGTAATACTTAATCATACTCTTAAAAGTTATAACCACAAATGCGTATTTATAACACACAATTAATTCCATATTAAATCCACTTAATTTATAATGGATTATCTCATATCGTGACATTATTTATTTAAGATGTGCACAGTATCTTACTACATCTTGTGAGAGGTTAGGAGTGGTTCAGTGTTTTTGAGTGTTTCCTGTTGTCAGACTTTGTTCCGTGTTTTGTGTGTCTTGCTCCCCATGTACCTTCCTATGCCCATATTTGGTTAGTTTCCTGTTCCTGTCCTGATTATGTTGATTTTATTGATTTTATTTTGACTTTATATACTTATAAATAATAAGACCACATTATAAAGCCTTTTGAATGTATTCATGAAGTCATTTTACAGTAAAAACACTAATAAGATGTACTAAATTATTGTGCAGATCTTAAACAATGGCAAGATATGAGACTTATAATACATTATAACTATGAGAAATATAATTCATTGTAACTGAAGTGGATGCAACATGTTCACTGTGTGTTATAAATCATCATACTCTTAAAAGCTATAACCACAAATAAGTATTATAATACATTAAAACTGTTCTTATGATTATTTATGAGACAATACAACATATTATAAGGTTTTTTATAATGCATTATTCATTCATTATAATGCCTTACGAATACCCTTATTATGTATTATAAATACGGGCTTCATAGAAAGTTACCACTTTTTTTTGCAACACCTTTTCTTTGCAAGAGCCACAACAAACAAAACTAATAGTTTGCAAATAATTTGTACATTTTTTATTACTGTATACATATTATAAAGTGTTACCGATGTATCCATTA
>NW_015632577.1:0-1410 GCF_001515625.1 Sinocyclocheilus rhinocerous
ACTTATTAATCTTTTTAAATGTTAGTTAAAACTAACATTAAAATAGTCATGCTATTTTAGGAATGCTAAATTGCGGAGGGATTTTTGATATCTCGAACGGTTTGCCCGTGGCGAGTCGATGAAGTTATGGCGAGAAATAAGAAACAGGAAGCGTCTAATAACATCCACATACATACTCTGACTTTGATCAAGCTTCAGAGATGTGTTCGTTGTATGATGCCGATCGCATAGATGTGACTATTAGGAGTCAAAGATATAGCGCCACCAACTAGCAGATAACATGTTTAGAATATCATTAAACTCAACACTCATATCAGTATTAATGATAGATAGACACTGGAAAAAGCTCATAAAAGGGCGTGGAAAAGGCACTCTATATATATAAATGTAAAATAATATGTATTTTACTGGTAACATTGTCTTATATAATTTTCACAACTGCTTATAGATCATTAAAATAATTTTTATATAATTTTCACAACTGCTTATAGATCATTAAAATAATTTTTATAAATGTTATAGATCATAAAAAGTGTTGTCAACAAGTTGCAATAAGGTCTCTTTGGTTAACATTAATTAATGCGATAACTAACATGAACTGACAATGAACAATATATTTTTAGATTACTTATAAATGTTAGTTAAAACTAACATTAAAATATTCATGTTCATGTTAATTCACAATACATAAACTAATGTTAAGATACAACTTTAAATTTTAAAAAAGTATTAATACATTTTGAACTTAACATTAATCAACATTAATAAATGCTTTATAATTATTGTTCATGTTAACTAATATAGTTAAATAAAATAGTTTGTTAGTTGTGAATTAACTAATGTAAAAAACTAAGTATGAACAATATGTTTTTACTGTATTTATTTGTGTTAGTAAAAATAGTTTACATTAGTTTATGGTACAGTAACTGATGTGCATTAACTATAAATTGTAATTAATAATGAAGTAGTTAATTTTGAACATAATATTAAATAAGATTCAGAAATGCTTTATAAATATTGTTCGTGTTAACTTATATAATGTTAAAAACGAAAACATTATTGAAAAGTGTTACAAAAGTTTTATATATTGTTCTCTTTGTGTGTGTGTGTGTGTGTGTGTGTGAGAGAGAGAGAGAGAGAGACAGATAATGAGAGTGTGAGAAAGAGAGGATAGAGAGAAACTAACATTAATAAATGCAATATAATTATTGTTCATGTTAATTAATATAGTTAATGTTAATAACTTAAACCTTATTGAAAGTGTTACCAAAGTTTTATATATTGTTGCGTGTGTGTGTCTTGATGGTTCAGATGAACCCTTTCACTGCTGTATCCCTTAAATCCAAACTGCCAGAGGGTTACTGTAATGCATGTGCCCGCTGGGCACAGTTTTCCTGATGCCACCGGGGT
>NW_015632578.1:0-1148 GCF_001515625.1 Sinocyclocheilus rhinocerous
AACTGCTGGGTTCATTGTGGTGGTCGTGTATTCTGTAACGAGTCAGTCCACAGAAGGCGAGTGTAGTGAAGAACCCAAGTGCAGTTTATTCAAAACAAGGTGAAATTCAAAATCCAAACATAATTCAAACAAACGAAGATTAGAGACACAGACTTGACTTGACGAGGCATGAACAGACTTGACTCACCGACAGCGGGTTACAACATCAATACACCACCAAGACTATGGGAACATGATGGCTACTTATATCAGACAATGAGGGTCACATGACAAGAACAAACCAATGGGAAACAAGACACATGACTAAGACAAATAATCAGAACATGACACATACACAAGGCTGAGATACATGAGTGCAAGGGAAGCATGACACTGACAGCATGAAACAATTACAAAATAAAAGACATGGAAACATGAACAAGACAAAACCCAAACACCACATTACAACCATTAATAATATGTAAGTGCTTTGACAACTCGCGGTTAGCCTAATGCTGTACATGTAGCAAGGGTTTTTTATTTTTATTTTTTATAATAAATTAAAAGAAAAAAACTACATAGAATAGAAAAAGAATAGGGAACGATAGTGTTAGAGAGTCTTCCTTTTAATTTTTAATTTCTTTCCATTTTTTTAATTTCATTAAGAACCAAACTACAGTATACACAGGTAACAAACTAATCAGCAACTATGGAAACAAATGAGAACATATTTAGGAACCAAGGAAACAGAGGACACAGGAAATAAACAAAGGAAACTAGAAACAAGATACAACAGGATGAAAAGAACATCAAAATAAGAGTCCCGGAACAGAACCAGAGCATCAGCCTGACAACACCTGGACAGTTTCCCTAATATTTCATGTACCGATCATTTTCCTTAATTTATGATACAATTTAGAATAATAAACTGGTTAAAATGTGAGTACAACAACGCTAAATCACTGGTGTTAAATTACCACTGCTCACATAGTATATTGTCCCAATCTACAGATCCAGCTGGTTAAAAAATTTAATGTGGATAAGAATGATTCAGTAATTCACAGTGATTCATGATTCAGATTCAATCAATGATTCAGATGACCAAATCCGGATTACAAGTACTCTGACTGAAACCACATTTCACAATGTAGTCTACAGATACATAAAGA
>NW_015632578.1:1246-2388 GCF_001515625.1 Sinocyclocheilus rhinocerous
TAACTAAATATATAAGCTAGTTGCAGTGATTTTTACGATGACAATGTACTACAGTCAAATATATATGCATCAATATGTCTGAGATCATTTGCAGTAGCTGTGTCCTGCTTTTACAGTTGCTGTGTAAGCAGACTTATATGTACAGGTGCTCACCACTGCCAAAACACATGTAACTGATTGCAACAAAACACAGAATCACAGTTGTGTTGCTACTTTAGTTGCTTCTTCACTTAGCATGTAGAGACATACAGGAATAACTGAATATTTCTCTTAAATGTGCCACAAATGTCTTTTAACCTATGTTTTGTAGTAACCAAGAGAAGTGTCATCGCACAAGAAATGGCAGAAGTTCCTCAGACACCTGTGAACACCGAGCAGTGCTTAGAGTCAGACAGTGCACATCATCCTTATTATACTTCTCTGACTGGACTAGCAAGGAGCAGTTAAGAGTCCATGAGAAAGTAAGTTCAAGTACGTCTGCACTGACCATGATTGTACTATGTAATAAAATGTTTTCTGCAACAATTGGGGGAAATCTTAACTGAAGAGACAAACTGACTTTTGTTTTTCTGCATAACTCAAAAGAAGATGCTTTGAAGAATGCTGGTAATCAAAACCAACAGGTTTGTCACGTGTAGACGACATAAAGGAAGTAAATAATTTTAATTTTTGGGTAAACTTTCTCTTTAATTAGGATGATACACACTTAAAATTTAAATCATACTGGCCACAGCCACCTAATGTGCTAAATAATAATAATAAGTAAATAGTCTTTCAAACAACATGTGCTTTAATACAATATATATATTTAATTTCATTCAGTTTGGAGCATTCAGTTAGACTTTTAGTAATACTTGTGCATTATTTGCTCTTTACAGGTGCAGAAATGAAAGCTTGCAAGCATTGGATGAAGCACACGGAGCGAGAGTATCCAGAAGTGAGTCTTTAATTATCAATCCAAGAGAGTAAACACAGAAGAACATAAGGGGAAAGCACCACAATGTAACTTCAAAGCAAGACAAGGGAACTAAGGAAAACACAGGGTATATAAACACATGGAACGTAATGAGGGAGAACAGAAACAGGTGAGGAGTAATTAATCAAAACAGGTGAACAGAATAAACGATGATAAACTAAATGAG
>NW_015632579.1:0-96 GCF_001515625.1 Sinocyclocheilus rhinocerous
TCTTATTTGAGGGAGCTCCAACTGCATTTCCTACCTTGCGCATCTTCTCGAGCCAGTCAGGCATTGGTGGTTCAGTGGTAGAATTCTCGCCTGCCA
>NW_015632579.1:1009-1254 GCF_001515625.1 Sinocyclocheilus rhinocerous
GGGTCCGATTCCCGGCCAATGCAAGAACAGCCTACTTTTAAGTAAGGTGTGTGTGGTTCTTATTAGAGAGAGCTCCAGCTGCATTTCCTACTTTGCGCATCTCTTCGAGCCGGGGAAGCATTGGTGGTTCAGTGGTAGATTTATAGCCTGCCATGCCGGAGTCTCTGGTCTGATTCCCGGCCAATTCAAGAACAGCTGCCCTTAAGTAAGGTGTGTGTGGTTCTTATTTGAGGGAGCTCCAGCTG
>NW_015632580.1:0-3022 GCF_001515625.1 Sinocyclocheilus rhinocerous
GTTCGCTTTTAATCAAGAAACAACAAAGAAGAAGGGCAGATGCCCAGATGATCACAGCTAATCATGACATCCGTCCCAAGACACGCAAACAGAAAGCTGAGTCTGACGATACAGCTTTATTGATAAGCCAATCTCAGAGCAACATTGCCCTCAGTGGTTCGTAAACACTTACTCTATAGAAACCAGAGCCTCAATGTTAACATGTAATTGTTGTTTATTAGTCATTAGATTAGTCATCTTATTTTTTTTTTAGTTTTACAGAAAATAACAACCTACCTGTTTATTATCAGACATGCAACCTGAGCAGATTTATGAAAACACGGTGGAAGAGATTTGTTTAGGAGAACTGACCATTTCGTCCAGGACAGAAGAGGCTTCGGAAGAGGTAGCTGATTCTGTTCCGGTCATCACTAAGAAAATCGATCTAGAGATCAGCCCGCAGCACAGCGCTAAATGCACGTTAGACACAGAAGGCCAAGCAGATGGGAAAAAAACTAAAAAGAAAGGTGTGAAAAAGGGGCAAACAAAATGTAAGTGTTTTTTTCCATTTTCAGTTGTAACTTTTGTATCTGCCTTAGTGTGATGTGCCTTTGCATTTTGTTGAACTGAACACATTCTAGTACTTGAGGCCAAACCTGCATTAGAAGGGGAGGAAAATGAAGGGAAAGAGCAAAAACCAGTGAAGAAGAAGGATAAGACAAAGGAATCTAAGGAGAAAGTGAGGACAGAAGAACAGTCTTGTAAGTGCACCGGAGAAGTGTCTCCATTGTTAAACATGATACAAGTTAAAGGCCATTTCCTGCAGCACAGCCCAGTGCCTCATCCATAAATAGGAAATAACCTGACATTGGCATTGTTAAAATTCCAACTCGTGGTATTTTCCAGCAATTCAGACTGATTCAGTTGTGGAAATCAACATTAATGAAGAGAAAAAACCTGAATCAGAGAGTGAGGATGAAAGAAAAGACTGGACAAAGAGCCCCATCCCTCCAACACCAAAGAAAAAACAACAACTAAAACCAAGTATACAAATCTCCTGATATAAAAATGATATATGTCTCCATATGAACCTTTTTTGTTTAATGATGGTTTTGTTTGATGTGGCCTGATTGTTATTATTAGTTTTCTGTCTTTGTAGTGAGATGTCATCTCAGTGACAGTGAGGAAGAAAAAGAGGACGAAGAGGAGGAGGACAAGAAGAGGGAAGCTAAAAAAACACCAAAGAAGTCTAAAAAAGGAGCAAAAAATAATGACAATATTGCTTCTTTAAACTCCAACTATAAAGAGCCTTCCTCCGACAGTGATTCTTTGGACATGGGAAAAGTAAGACATAGTCAAAATATAGACGAATTCATTCATTTAGTGTTGTACGTGTGTGTGTGTGTGTGTGTGTGTGTGTAATTTTGTGTATATAATTTTAGTATCATTGATATACTATTATATTTTTGTTAATATTTTTAAATAGATTTTATGTTTTACCTTTCCATTTTAATTTGAAAGCTTTTAAGCCCCGTTCACACCAAGAACGATAACTATAAAGATAACGATATTAGCGTCCACACCAGCGAACGATATCGTCTGTTTATTCTTAGTGCACGCGTGTCTGCCACTTTAAATTCTCGAGCTCGTTATAGCAGGATGGATTCTGATTGGCTGTCAATGTTTGTATCGTTCATCAGCTGGAAAAAATCGTTCCGAAAATGATTCCAACGATATCGTTTCTTTGTGCCTTTATCGTTATAGCTGTGGTGTAGACTATGTGCTATTCTTTAATATTGAGAACGATTTTTAGAACTACATCTTTATCGGTATCTTTATCGTTATCATGATTGGTGTGAATGGGCCTTTAGAAAGCTTCGGTTTTTGCCCTTTTTTTGAGTTTTTGTTTACCTTGTCCATACAGCTTTTTTTATTCTTAGTTTATTTAGATTTAGTTATTTTAGTACTTAAACTAAAATCTTAGCTTTTTCGGATTTTATTTTATTATTTTATTTTATTTTAAGTTGATATTTATTTTATTTCAAGTAATGAAAATGACACTTTTAATGGTTTTTGGTTTAATTAATACAATAACCCTGTGTTTTATCTTTCTCGTGCAGTCCTCTCCGATGTCTTTGGAGGATCTGGAACAGTTTGCCATGCGTCCTGCTCCAAGAGATGTGACTATTCAGTGCAGGATCACCAGAGACAGGAGGGGAGTGGAGAAAGGCATCTTTCCCACATATTACCTCCACATGGAAAAGGAGGATGGGAAAAGGGTTAGCCGAAGTGTGAATAAAGTAAAATATGAGAAATAATGTCTTTTTTCATTGCTTAACATATCATTGTTCTCTTCTCCAATGTTTCGGATGGGCAGGTCTTTCTGATGGCTGGAAGAAAAAGAAAGAAGTGCAAAACTTCGAATTATTTGATATCAATCGATCCTACCGATTTATCCAGAGATACTGACAGCTACATAGGCAAACTAAGGTCAGTACCATTAAAGTGTGTATCACAAATATTTGTTTGTAATTCTGCCCGTGCTAAAATATAGAATTTGTCTCCTCAGATCAAATGTCTTGGGGACTAAATTCACTGTGTATGATAATGGCGAGAATCCAGAAAGGAATCCATTCATTAAAGAAACAGATACACTGCGACAAGAGCTAGCAGCAATATGTTATGTAGGATGCTAACTGTGTGCTTATTTTTCTTTAGATAGTATATATCTTTTACATTCTGTTCTGATTGGGAAAAAAAGAAAACTTACTCTTTTCTTTACTGTCACACAGGAGAAAAATGTTTTGGGTTTCAAAGGACCTAGAAAAATGACAGTAATTATTCCTGGTATGCATGAGAATGATGAGAGAGTTGTTATTCGGCCAAAAAGTGTGAGTATTATGTTGTGGATTCTTGATAATCACTTTTTTTTCATCAATTGCAATATTACGTTTCTTCTTTTGGATATACACTACCATTCAAAAGTTTGGGGTCTGAAAATTTTTTTATGTTTTTGAAAGAAGTCTCTTATGCTCACCAAGGC
>NW_015632581.1:0-1331 GCF_001515625.1 Sinocyclocheilus rhinocerous
ACGCAGCCTAATTTTTATTTTTGGGTGAACTAACCCTTTAATATAAAACTGCAACAGATTACATCGTGTATAGAGCTTATAATATGACAAAACAAATTGAATTTGTATTGTGTACATTTGAATGATTGACAAGTGTCATTTAACAAAACTGAATATTATGTGGCATTTAACATATTTCTGAATTATTATTTTTTTACTTGAATATTAAACATTTGAAATTTAACACAACTGAATATTTTTATGGCAGAGTTTTATAGACATGTATTTTCAGCAAATCTTTTGTTCTGAAATCTTAGCCAGCAAATATTAAGTTTTTAAAAATACAGCTTCAAGTTTTCAAGATGAAGAAGAAATTCGGGACATCAAATTCAATAATTCTAAAATTCAATACGCAGAAAAGTAGAGAAAGTAGGTCATAGGTAATCCACAGGGAAGAGTAGATGATCTCCGAAAAGTCAAACGAAGCCTTTTGGCCAATAAGTAGTTTTCTGACCAGCACAAATTCAACAAGTGTTATTATAGAAATGGCATCACCACCATCATCATCATCAGTCATCATTCAACATCATATGACAACAAAACCTTGAAATGGAGTAAATGAATATTGATATGACAGAGAAAATCAACACTTTCATTATAAGGTAAAAGGTAAACACTGACAAATGCAAAGTAGTGTTTTAAGTGAGAAATGGTTCAGTGTTTGCCGGTTTTTGCCTCATCTTGACTGTTGAATTGGTTCAGATGTAGTAAACAATGTAGGTACAGCTATTCCTCAGTGTCCTCAGTGTGGACAGAGAATGGTTTACTTTGAGTCTCGACACTCTCTGCTTGTGCTGCGTCAGATATCACATCTTCTGTAACCTGCTGTTTGTCAGAGGTGCTCATCACACACAAACTTTTTTCCGATGTTTTTCACATTTTTCACCAACAGCAGAAATGTTGTGGAGTGTGATTGTGGATGATGTCACAGTGGTGGGCTTGTATTATCTCATCAAACTGGACTCGTCGTCTGCTGCTCGTTCCCTCCATCAGTAACTTCCCCATTCAACAGCGGCGTCACTCAGGGATTAAAGCGTTCCGTTGCTACGACGGTCACTTGCTTCATTCCTGAATGATTCAGCCGTTTGAACAAATCAATTGAATGAATGATTCAGTGATAAAATCAGTGACTTGCCACCACCTGCTGGCGGATTTAGTTTCATTTTTAGCGTATAATTTCAGTTATTTAAATCCTATTTCTGTATTCAAAATTTTTTATTTAAAACATTAATCTCCACATAAATTTATGTTCTTCTGTGCCACCTCTGTAGTACAAATTAATGTATTAATAC
>NW_015632582.1:0-501 GCF_001515625.1 Sinocyclocheilus rhinocerous
CAGGACGCGTCCTGGGAAAATGGCACGTATGGTCACCCTAATATTTGCCATGTCAAATTTGGGACAAGTTGGCTTA
This sequence comes from Sinocyclocheilus rhinocerous, assembly GCF_001515625.1. NCBI lineage: Eukaryota > Metazoa > Chordata > Actinopteri > Cypriniformes > Cyprinidae > Sinocyclocheilus > Sinocyclocheilus rhinocerous. The sequence goes on from NW_015632582.1 coordinate 77, forward strand.
CACACTGATTAGCCAATGCTGACTGTGCCGTATATTTGCCAAAAGTGGCCCAAATTGTTATTAATTATTTGGGCAATATTTGTCATTTTATATGCCACATTTGCGGCATCATATAAGGGCCACTTTAGGCTCACAGCCACATTAGCCAGTGCTCACTGTTCCATATCTTTTCCAAAACTGGCCCAGATACGGTTTAGGATAACTGTGCTATATTTGTGGCGTCATATTAGGGCTGTGCGATTAATCGAAATCGTCATAAAATCGTGATTTGATCTTGTGCAATTTCTAAATTGCTTTATAGCACGATTTTCCTTGCCCCCGACCTCAGTATGCTATCCGAACCAATCAGGATGCAGCGCGCCTAAATGGAGCACGAGAACAACAGACTGGGCGGACATACAAACGTAACGCCAGGTTCACACACT
>NW_015632583.1:0-271 GCF_001515625.1 Sinocyclocheilus rhinocerous
ATCGAATCATCATCCATGTGGGGAAGAATGATATTCGGAAAGAGCGGTCAGAACTCCTTAAGAAGACTTCAGTGAACTCTTTGAAACACTTCAAAGTCTTGAAATTCAGTCGTTCATCAGTGGACCACTCCCAGCAAGGGGAACTAACATGTTTTCATGGTTTCTTGGGTTAAACACATGGCTACAAAGAGCTTGCAATATAAAAGGAGTGAATTTCATTGACAACTTCAATCTTTTCTGGGGCCATAGACAACTGTTTAAACTGGATGGC
>NW_015632583.1:539-691 GCF_001515625.1 Sinocyclocheilus rhinocerous
TTTTTGCAAACCATTTATTGGAGCTGAATACCATGAACAAAAATCAACAGGCTACAACAGGCATGTAATTTATGAATTAATGATTCAATGACTCATTCAAGATGTAGTTGTTTCATTACTGGATGACTCAGCGTTCTTGAAAGAATCTCTTT
>NW_015632584.1:0-516 GCF_001515625.1 Sinocyclocheilus rhinocerous
TGAGACCACGAATGCCTGTTAAATATAACCTACCCAAAACGAATTATCTCGTGTTTAATCACTGCAGAGACATCAGAGCCAGCGGCAAATGTCAGAAGGACTAGCCGAGCTAAGGCTGCTCTATGCGGACACATGAGCACTGAGCGCCTGTGATCACCTGGAGCTCCGAAATCGGCATAGCAAATTTTCAAATGGGCGCTATCTTTATAAATAAACCACAGATTTGAGTTTTAAACAATTATATTCTCGCCTGAAAAACTCTTAAAACTAAATTTCATGACACGATAACAGTAAAAATTACGCTGGTTTTTGGGCAATGACGTTTCACAAGTCCACAAGAACAGACAAGAATGCATATTGAGAAACGGCTATTGTCTGTGTGAATTGTAAAAATATAAAATACACGGTTATTTTTTTGTGTGTTTGCGTACTCTGATGTAAATAAGCCCAACACTAAAATACAAGGTTATATTTTTTTGTGTGTTTGCGCACTCTGATGTAAATAAGCCCAACACT
>NW_015632585.1:0-181 GCF_001515625.1 Sinocyclocheilus rhinocerous
CTCGTTTATAATGGGTTTTAATGTTTTTGTCTCGTCGCTCCAGCAGGGACAGGGCATCTCAATATGGCAAGGGGAGTAACATTTCCGTCACACGCTTGAGGTATTCGGCCAATCATAACGCACTGGATAGCTGGCCAATCAGAGCACACCTCGCTTTTCAGACCGATGAGCTTTGTAAAAA
>NW_015632585.1:410-879 GCF_001515625.1 Sinocyclocheilus rhinocerous
GAATGGTAATAAAAATATAAAAATGAAAATAATCTTTTATCTCACAGCTCTCGTAATTACGGCTTTTAGCGAGCATGAGGGAAGTGAATGGTGCTTCTCAAACGGAAGGCTGCATCCTAAAATTCAGATGATCTCAGTACCGACTCCTTTTCTTTCAGTTTATTTTCGTGAATTTAAATGTGTGCAGCCTTCCGTTTGAGAGGCACCCATAGATAAGCTTTGTTGAACTGAAAAGGGCTCTGAATGAGGAGTCGATTCCCCTTGTCGACTCTCGATTCCCAACGATTCGGAATCGATTCCCAGCCCTAGTTCGTGGCAGCTTACCACTAGTCGTTTCTGACAGCTGCCACGGTCTTTCTCGCCGTTTTTACTGTTTGCTCGGTAAAACTACACTGTTCTCAGTGGCGTGCGGTGGAGTTTTAAAAAAATGATGATGCAAAGTTCCCACAATTGTATTATTATTATTATT
>NW_015632586.1:0-2659 GCF_001515625.1 Sinocyclocheilus rhinocerous
GCAGAGTTCGCTTGCAGGTATGGTTGGTGTTTAATTTTTATTACCCCCTTAAGCCCCGTTCACACCGCCAGCAACACACAGCGACAGAGCGACATAATCCCATTCATTTTCAATGGAGAGCTGGCGACTTCCGGCGACACGAGCGACAGTAACCGTTGGCGATGGAATGTGGGCGTGTCAAGCGATGCGAGTCATGGTGTGTTCACCATCCCGCGAGTAACCAACCATGGTGAGGATAAATACGATCGCTGCTTTGTACCTGTTGTGGAAGTCCCAAAAACGCCTGAAAGCCAAACGCAGACGTGTCTGGGTTCACAGCACCATACAGAGGCGCACACAACTCGGTGAATTTCACCGTCTTCTCCAGGAACTGCGCCTGGATGACAGCCGCTTCCAGCGCTACTTCAGGGTGACGGGTGCCCAGTTTGATAACCTGCTAGCTAGGGTCGCTGCCAGGATTTCTCGGATGGACACCAACTACAGTCGATCCGTCTCAGGTGTCTCAGCTCAGGGGAAGTTTTACAGCGGTTATTTTGCACTTCATTTCAATATTTAATTTCGTTTATTAAACGCAACAGTTTTGCCTTAAAAGCATTTCTAAATTCAGGTCATATTTACAACAAACGAAAAATCAAGCCAAAATAACGAAGTGGTCAAAAAACTGTGAGCTATGGAGTTTGGATCGATCAGCACTGTAGCTGATTAATATAATGCCATTTAAAATGGAAATAAATATTATATTCAAAACCCTGCCAAGTAAAGTATTCAATATGTGTAATGTCAGCAATATTTACTTAAAGTAACAAAGTATACATTCTCCTAAAATATCAGTGTATTATATGTTTTAGGTTGAGTATTAATCCTGCATTAATGTGCATTACATTTTACTACTGTATATACACTGACAGTATTTGGCAGAATTTTTTTGTAGCCATGTTAATAAAATACAAATACCATACTACAGCTGATTTGACTTGTTTTCTATGCTCCAGATACCTTGCCACAGGTGACTCCTTCAGGACAATCGCCAACAGCTTCCGTGTTGGGATCTCCACAGTCACCAAGATTGTCCCTGATGTTGCCACTGCAATTTGGGACTGCCTCGTGGAAGAGTTCATGCCTGTGCCCACCACAGAGGAGTGGAGGTCAATTGCAGTGAAGTTTGAGGAGAGGTGGAATTTTCCTCTTTGCTGTGGAGCTCTTGATGGGAAACATGTTGTCCTGAAAGTGCCTCCTAACTCAGGATCCCAGTTTTACAACTACAAGGCAACTTTCTCCTTGGTTCTCTTGGCAGTTGTGGATGCCCAGTATTGTTTCAGGGTAATTGATGTCAGGGGCTATGGGAGGACCAGCGATGGTGGGATTCTTGCTAACTCAGCTTTTGGTTAAGCACTTCGATCAGGCACCCTCCAACTCCCTGCTGACCTGCCACTACCTGGAGCTGACCACCGAGGACCCCAGCCACATGTGTTTGTTGCTGATGAGGCTTTTCCACTACAGAGAAACCTCATGAGACCATTCCCCGGGCGCATCCTTCCAAGAGAGCATCGCATCTTTAACTACCGTCCGTGCCGGGCTCGGCTGGTTGTTGAAAATGCCTTTGGGATCCTTTCGTCCCAGTGGAAGATGTACAGGCGTGCCATTGAGGTTCACCCTGATGTTGCAGAGATGTGTGTTAAAGCCACCTGTGCTCTCCATAACTTCCTGCGGAGGACAACCCAGACACCTGCAGTGAGGATGAACATCCCAGCTGGTGAGGTGGAGCCACTGCCAGGTCTGGGAAGACTTTGTTCATGCATTGCTGAATCAAAACCTCGAAGTAGCAGATGAGGTTACACTCTCTGCTTATAACTCATGATGAATGAACTTAAATAAGTGAAGTTTATTGACTTACCTTCAACTATTACTGAACTGAAAAAAAAAAAGAAATCCCACTAAACAAATGCCTCCGTAATGCTTTGATATTGAAAAAAAAAGAAGAGAAAACTGTATCAGCTCAGGCTTTTAGACATGAAGACTTATCATATGATCCTCAACAGTGGTGACAATAATTATTCATACTGCAGTGCATGATGGGAGTTTTTACTATGGTGTTACCCAGCATGCATTGCAGCATGAAACATTTTGTTGATTGTCACCATTGTTGAGATTCATATGCTGGTTCTTGATGTCTGTGTGTGTGTGTCTAAACAGTACTGGTGTAAAAATTTGTATATGCATTGCATAGATTTAAAATACATTCACTGTAACTATGAGAGCAGCACTTTGTTTGCATGCTGCAGTTTAACAGGACTGATTATACATAACCTAAACTTATAAACAGAAAAAAAGTTATTTTTATTCTAATCAGGCCAGCTCATGATGACTTTCTCATCATGTAAAAACCGCTAACAATTGCATAGCACTGATTTCTCTGCTTTACAGCACCCTCATGCATTGTTACAGAGAGAGACACCAGAAGTCAAGGGTCAAGAGCCCAACTAAAGCAAACACTGATCTCCATGATGGTGGCATCATTTTAACCAATAAAACATCAACATCTGATCCTCTGTAATTCTTAATAACAGCAGGTGTTCATCACTAATGCACAATCATCATTTAATTAGTCACTTAATTATCTCATTAACTTTAACTCTTTGAGGACTTGGGATATGACTTG
>NW_015632586.1:3003-3882 GCF_001515625.1 Sinocyclocheilus rhinocerous
CAATATTGTTTCACAGCAAACATTTGTGCATTGCTGAATCATACCTTGAAGTAACAGATTAGCTTAAGCTTTCTGCTTATAACTCATGATGAATGAACTTATATAAATGAAGTTTATTGACTTACCTTCAACTATTACTGAACTGAAAAAAAAAAGAAATCCCACTAAACAAATGCCTCCGTAATGCTTTGATACTGAAAAAAAAAAAGAAGAGAAAACTGTATCAGCTCAGGCTTTTAGACATGAAGACTTATCATATGATCCTCAACAGTGGTGACAATAATTATTCATACTGCAGTGCATGATGGGAGTTTTTACTATGGTGTTACCCAGCATGCATTGCAGCATGAAACATTTTGTTGATTGTCACCATTGTTGAGATTCATATGCTGGTTCTTGATGTCTGTGTGTGTGTGTCTAAACAGTACTGGTGTAAAAATTTGTATATGCATTGCATAGATTTAAAATCCATTCACTGTAACTATTAGAGTATATGCACTTTGTTTGCATGCTGAAGATTCACAGGACTGATTACATAAATTTATAAACATAAATTTATAAACAGAAAAAAAAAGTTATTTTTATTCTAATCAGGCCAGCTCATGATGACTTTCTCATCATGTAAAAACCGCTAACAATTGCATAGCACTGATTTCTCTGCTTTACAGCACCCTCATGCATTGTTACAGAGAGAGACACCAGAAGTCAAGGGTCAAGAGCTCAACTAAAGCAAACACTGATCTCCATGATGGTGGCATCATTTTAACCAATAAAACATCAACATCTGATCCTCTGTAATTCTCAATAACAGCAGGTGTTCATCACTAATGCACAATCATCATTTAATTAGTCACTTAATTATCTCATTAACTTTAACTC
>NW_015632586.1:4396-5503 GCF_001515625.1 Sinocyclocheilus rhinocerous
GGACAATCCAGGGGTCAGAAAGTAAAAGTCCTGCCATATGTTTATTCCACCCTTGAACTCAGCAGATGATTTCACCAGAGGAGGAACCAAGTCATTCCTTTCAAGTCACAAGCAAGTCTAGAGTCAAATCCCAAGTCCTCAAAGAGTTAAAGTTAATGAGATAATTAAGTGACTAATTAAATGATGATTGTGGTTTAGTGATGAACACCTGCTGTTATTGAGAATTAGTTACTATACTATACTGTACTGTTTAGTCAGCTATGGTTGGTGGACAGAATGTGTTTTTATGCTTATGTTTGGTTTAGAATTTGAGCAGAAACATGTCAATAGTCAAAAAAAACTAGTGTCCAAAATACAATCAACAAATTATGCTTTGCAGCCTATCATTTCAGAAATCATAGATTTTCTTTATGTGAAAATGTACTGTTCTTATTTAATGGTAGTCAATTTTGTTAATCCTTTGTAGATTTGCACAGGGTTTACATCTACGGCAAGTAGACATGCTTTAAGATGGCATTGCAAAGAGCACAGCAACACTTTCTATGATGTCAACGAAACTCCAAAGAATTTGTGTAAAAAAAAAAAAGAGGCAGAAAGTTGGTGGAGTTAATGTCATTGTTCACATTGATGAGAGTAAGTTCTGCCATAAACGCAAGGTAACGTAATCTAAATGTGCAATGCACTTAACGAAATGTGTTAAATTTTGTAGAACCTGAAAGAGCTGTTTATGTGCATCGTAGTTTAGGATATTTATAAGTAGTGGGAGTGGACATCACTTTCCCCAAAGCTGTCAATCAGTTTATACTGATTGATTTATATATAATTTTTGTTTACTTTTTTCTTATTTTGTACGCATATTTATTGTATTATACAGAATTTAAAAAGTTGCTTAAAAGAATTTAAAAGTTTTGGATGAAAAAAAAGTATTATCATATAATTACACCTGTCTAGTAATACATTTTTACAAGGTCAAGAGATTATTTTGATTATTTTCTAACACTGTTCATACTGTTTTGTAGTATGCAAGAGGACGCTTCGGTAACACCTGGAAGAGAAAGTGAACGTGGGTGTTCGGTATACTTGAAATCAAAATGGCAAGTAGACGTC
>NW_015632587.1:0-280 GCF_001515625.1 Sinocyclocheilus rhinocerous
TATGAATATGATAACTTTCCGGCATCAATTCTAGTAGGGTAAAACTTAATTCCGCTTTTGAAATGGTCTGTTTTGCCCTGCCATTAGCTGAAGCTGTGTGTGAACAAGCTGCGGCTGCAGAGTGTGAGCTGCTCCGTCTCACGCAGAGTTGCCAGGTTTTCACAAGAAAACCCAACAATTGCTACTCAAAACTAGCCAAATCGCGTTTCGAGGGGGTCCCCAGTTAAAAATTGCGTTCCGGGGGGTAAAATACACGTTTTTTGGCGGGGTTCCCCTGCTA
>NW_015632587.1:639-797 GCF_001515625.1 Sinocyclocheilus rhinocerous
CTGATTATATTCTTTTAATAATTTAAAAGATCAGTTTAGTTTAGAGGTATCGATATCGACGATACTGGGCTTGAAAATATCGGTATAAGAAAATAAAGAGGTATCGCCCATCCCTAGATGTACAGGTGCATCTCAATAAATTAGAATGTCGTGGAAAA
>NW_015632588.1:0-945 GCF_001515625.1 Sinocyclocheilus rhinocerous
TGAATGGACTTGAAAACTTTAAACATCATTTCCAAGCATTAGCCTTTACCGTAAATAAAACAGCTTGTGAATAGTCCCGATTCATGTAACGTTATTTATTTCAGAAAAATCAACAATAGGGCTAAGTTAAGTTAACCGAGTTGGAGCCCATTACGTTTGGGTGGGGGGGGCCGTACAAATTTTTTGCATATGGGCCCAGGGTTGACTCGCTACACCACTGGGCTGATGTGTTTGAATTAATAAGATAATAAACCACAAACTAAACAACCGTTTTAGCCTAAGGGGAAATCCATATTTGTGTTAAACGCGGGTAAAACATATCCTTATTCATTTTGTTAATAAAAGTTCAGAGTTTAATATAGGTGAATTTGTCATTGTACTATTTTATTGTATAGCCTATGTCCTATAGGACATAGGCTATACAATAAATAGTCCCCCCCCCCCAATAATAATGTACCATACGCGTTTGTTTAAGTAAGGGGAAAATTCAAAAACTTTTCATTTATTTGTGTTACAAAGCGGGTAGGCCTACATCAGTCTTATTTGTTCTGTTCACAAAAGTTTTATGTTTAATAAGCGACTTTGTCATTGTAGCATAGCTGATGTGTGTTTTTTTTTCATTAAAGAGTAATATTGAATCAACCATTAAGCATTAATTTTTTTAAGAATAGGAAAAGCCTAACGTTAAAGATAAAAATAAGCACTACAGATGTGAGGATGCGAGATCTGTTGCTGAGTTAAACGCTCTCTCTTCTCGAGAGAGAAGAAATAGTCGTTAATTCTTAATTTGGTTACGGAACAGACATGTTACAGGTAATAATCAAAAACTCATGGCAACAAATGAAGTCAGTTTAATAAGTTAAAACTACTTTCATAGTCAATTTTATTCAACTTAACTCATGTTTAACCGTGGCTTCTTGTCAGGCTTAGGCTACTTTTTTCAAT
>NW_015632588.1:2051-2263 GCF_001515625.1 Sinocyclocheilus rhinocerous
ATCGTCAGACAACAGTTGTCATGATGGTCGGACAGCAGGTGGATCATGATGATCGGATGGCAGGTGGATCATGATGGCTAGATGGCAGGTGGATCCTGAAGGCCGGATGGCATGTCAATCCTAATTTTCAGAAGGCAGGTGGATCAGGATTGTCAGATGGCAGATGTATCCTAATTTTCCCCAGCCTTTGGATCCTCAGCTTGGGTGTTAAC
>NW_015632589.1:0-895 GCF_001515625.1 Sinocyclocheilus rhinocerous
CTTAGTCTTATTAATTGATACATTAAGTATCATTTGCACCTTTTATAAAGGTGTGTTTGAAATAAGGAACTGATGTTTCCTTCAGGCTGTAGATCTGCTGAATATCAAATGGTACCATAGCTTCATGTTTTTATTTCTCTTGGCCTTGACTTTCCATTCACCAAGATAATCTGACTCAAACTGGTTCTTTTCCATCAACCAACTTCAGCAAACATCAACTTGAGCCTTCAGATTGCATCAAGCCTCTTTTTCAGACAGACGAGACGTGCAAGTATTCAAACTTAGTTTTATTAATTGATACATTAGGTATCATTTGCACCTTTTTACAAAGGTGTGTTTGAACTAAGAATTTGATGTTCCCTTCAGGCTGTAAATCTGCTGTATATGCAAATGGTTCCATAACTTCATTCCTTATTTCTCTCCTCTTTACTGCTTAAGCTTTAACCCTTTTCCCTATGCCAACTGTATGCGTGTGTGTGTGCGTGTGTGTGTGTGTGTGTATGTGTATTTTAGACTAGTTTAAGTGTTTATGTAGTTAATAAAGTCTTACTTGTATCACACTTGAGGTTGTTCATTGTTTGCTCATAACTGGAGTCCCTAATCATGCAGATTTTTGCTACCTACTCTGTGTAGAGTTGTACAGTAAGAAAGATTTTTGCTGCATGCTCTGAGTAGTATTGTACAGTAAGAAAGTTATTTTCCTTAACCAGGAAATTAACGTTCTTAGAATTGACAGACAGTTGACACTGAGAGGTCAAGTAAATACTTACAGCGGACCTAAATATTTATAATTAATTATAACTAGTTATAATTAATTATTGATATTTCCCCTTTGAGCTGATTCGCTAAAACTGTGACAATATATGGTTTTATCTGTGCTCTTCAAGCCATCTCG
>NW_015632590.1:0-210 GCF_001515625.1 Sinocyclocheilus rhinocerous
CAGAATGCTGCACGCACGCGCAGCGTTGTCAAGGTAACATTTGGTGAGTCATTCCCTTGGCCAAGGGAGTTTCAAACGCTTATACGAGACAGTAATGCCCTGCACCCTTCAAAGAACACACTTCAAGGGCTCTGCCCTTCGAAGGGAGTAGGGCATAGGGATGCTCACTTCTGTTTGGAATTCGCCCCATGTCTCTTGTATCACCGCGGA
>NW_015632590.1:379-530 GCF_001515625.1 Sinocyclocheilus rhinocerous
TGATGATTGTTTTGTACACTGTTCATAATGGATTTATAAACAGGTAAGATTTCAGAACATTCATCTCAATTCAATATTTCATATCCCCGTATTTGTATATTATTACAGGTAAACAAAAAAAAATCTGTGTAATAAGTTAACTATGAATATA